>NC_060193.1:58105096-58207596 GCF_021184085.1 Oncorhynchus gorbuscha
AAATCCTGACACTTGTTTGACAAATTCATCTCACGTCATCAACCAAAGTTGTTTTCTTGTTTGTTTTTTGCCGTTTCATCTAGGTACCGTTCCTTACAACTCCAGACCTCGTTTCCTTAGATCATTGTCAGCCATGAGTTTCTTTTCCAGGGGTAGCTGCATCTCCCTTGACAACCCATTATCTTGCGATAACAAAAACATGGAATTTTACCTGTTGCTAGGGAACATGACAATGGTGGAGATTTGAGAGAGTTCAGTCAAGTTGCACTCGTTACAAGTTGGCACCACTGAGGGATTGGTGGAATGTTATGTATAGCTGTCAAACTGGTGAGGAGTAATACTGTGGAGAGGCCTGGCTACTTTATTTTATCATCAGTACAGCAGAAATGGTACATCTGTTTGCTTGTGTTCTTGCCAACTCTGTCATGCCACACGTCTTACAAAGAACCTAATCTTACACTTCAGAAACTGTAGTTGTCATTCATGGGAGACGACATTTTACTGTTGCGTTGTCTTTGATTTCACTTTAGCTTCACTGAAAACAGCTCTGTTTATCCAGTGGTGTGTGTGGTGGAGTATGATCAGGACGTTTGCCCTGGTATCGTGTGTTGGCGCGAACCATTAAGGAGAGCTGAGCATTATATAGGTCTAGTTGCCAGGCTGAAGTAGCAAGGACATGCACATTAAGAAAAGATGACACCCAGTCCATATGACACCCAGGCTATACTCTATTTTTGAAAGAGTACATTAACCAAGACCATACGTACATGTATGACGGCTGGACGTACTATGTTCAGAAGGATACAGGAAGAAGGATGGAAGCAAGATAACTGATGACTAACACGTGAAACATAAGCATGCAATGCATACATTATTTTTAGGACGTGAAAAGGGTTTAACCATCGTTATAACCTAACCAAAAGCAGATATGAGCGTTAGTGGGTGTGAACTAGCTCTGAGATGAGAAGAAAATAATGGATAAAGGTCAAGGGAAACTATTTTCATATAGAGGGTGGCGACTCTATACTTTATGTAAAGACAGAATCCTATAGAGGCAGGACTCTGTAATATGAGAATTTAGTCTCTTTCCATGGAGGGGCTCGGCCCTGTTACGCTTGTAATAGGGTCCTTCCATGGAAGGGCTTGGCCGTGTTATGTTTGTGATAGGGTCCTTCCATGGAGGGGCTCGGCTCTGTTATGTTTGTGATAGGGTCCTTCCATGGAGTGGCTCGGCCCTGTTATGTTTGTGATAGGGTCCTTTCATGGAGGGGCTCGGCCCTGTTATGTTTGTGATAGGGTCCTTCCATGGAGGGGCTCGGCCGTGTTATGTTTGTGATAGGGTCCTTCCATGGAGGGGCTTGGCCCTGTTAGGTTTGTGATAGGGTCCTTCCATGGAGGAGCTCGGCCCTGTTAGGTTTGTGATAGGGTCCTTCCATGGAGGAGCTCGGCCCTGTTATGTTTGTGATAGGGTCCTTCCATGGAGGGGCTCGGCCGTGTTATGTTTGTGATAGGGTCCTTCCATGGAGGAGCTCGGCCCTGTTATGTTTGTGATAGGGTCCTTCCATGGAGGGGCTCGGCCCTGTTATGTTTGTGATAGGGTCCTTCCATGGAGGGGCTCGGCCCTGTTATGTTTGTGATAGGGTCCTTCCATGGAGGGGCTCGGCCCTGTTATGTTTGTGATAGGGTCCTTCCATGGAGGGGCTCGGCCCTGTTATGTTTGTGATAGGGTCCTTCCATGGAGGGGCTCGGCCCTGTCCTTCCATGGAGGGGCTCGGCCCTGTTATGTTTGTGATAGGGTCCTTCCATGGAGGGGCTCGGCCCTGTTATGTTTGTGATAGGGTCCTTCCATGGAGGGGCTCGGCCCTGTTATGTTTGTGATAGGGTCCTTCCATGGAGGGGCTCGGCCCTGTTATGTTTGTGATAGGGTCCTTCCATGGAGGGGCTCGGCCCTGTTATGTTTGTGATAGGGTCCTTCCATGGAGGGGCTCGGCCCTGTTATGTTTGTGATAGGGTCCTTCCATGGAGGGGCTCGGCCCTGTTATGTTTGTGATAGGGTCCTTCCATGGAGGGGCTCGGCCCTGTTATGTTTGTGATAGGGTCCTTCCATGGTTATGTTTGTGGGGTCCTTCCATGGAGGGCTCGGCCCTGTTATGTTTGTGATAGGGTCCTTCCATGGAGGGGCTCGGCCCTGTTATGTTTGTGATAGGGTCCTTCCATGGAGGGGCTCGGCCCTGTTATGTTTGTGATAGGGTCCTTCCATGGAGGGGCTCGGCCCTGTTATGTTTGTGATAGGGTCCTTCCATGGAGGGCTCGGCCCTGTTATGTTTGTGATAGGGTCCTTCCATGGAGGGGTCCTCCGGCCCTGTTATGTTTGTGATAGGGTCCTTCCATGGAGGGGCTCGGCCCTGTTATGTTTGTGATAGGGTCCTTCCATGGAGGGCTCGGCCCTGTTATGTTTGTGATAGGGTCCTTCCATGGAGGGCTCGGCCCTGTTATGTTTGTGATAGGGTCCTTCCATGGAGGGGCTCGGCCTGTTATGTTTGTGATAGGGTCTGTTATGTTTGTGATAGGGTCCTTCCCTGTTATGTTTGTGATAGGGGAGGGGCTCGGCTCTGTTATGTTTGTGATAGGGTCCTTCCATGGAGGGGCTCGGCTCTGTTATGTTTGTGATAGGGTCCTTCCATGGAGGGGCTCGGCTCTGTTATGTTTGTGATAGGGTCCTTCCATGGAGGGGCTCGGCCCTGTTATGTTTGTGATAGGGTCCTTCCATGGAGGGGCTCGGCTCTGTTATGTTTGTGATAGGGTCCTTCCATGGAGGGGCTCGGCTCTGTTATGTTTGTGATAGGGTCCTTCCATGGAGGAGCTCGGCCCTGTTATGTTTGTGATAGGGTCCTTCCATGGAGGGGCTCGGCTCTGTTATGTTTGTGATAGGGTCCTTCCATGGAGGGGCTCGGCCCTGTTATGTTTGTGATAGGGTCCTTCCATGGAGGGGCTCGGCCCTGTTATGTTTGTGATAGGGTCCTTCCATGGAGGGGCTCGGCCCTGTTATGTTTGTGATAGGGTCCTCATGGAGGGGCTCGGCCCTGTTATGTTTGTGATAGGGTCCTTCCATGGAGGGGCTCGGCCCTGTTATGTTTGTGATAGGGTCCTTCCATGGAGGGGCTCGGCCCTGTTATGTTTGTGATAGGGTCCTTCCATGGAGGGGCTCGGCCCTGTTATGTTTGTGATAGGGTCCTTCCATGGAGGGGCTCGGCCCTGTTATGTTTGTGATAGGGTCCTTCCATGGAGGGGCTCGGCCCTGTTATGTTTGTGATAGGGTCCTTCCATGGAGGGGCTCGGCCCTGTTATGTTTGTGATAGGGTCCTTCCATGGAGGGGCTCGGCCCTGTTATGTTTGTGATAGGGTCCTTCCATGGAGGGGCTCGGCCCTGTTATGTTTGTGATAGGGTCCTTCCATGGAGGGGCTCGGCTCTGTTATGTTTGTGATAGGGTCCTTCCATGGAGGGGCTCGGTCCTGTTATGTTTGTGATAGGGTCCTTCCCTCGGCTCTGTTATGTTTGTGCTAGGGTCCTTCCGGCTCTGTTATGTTTGTGATAGGGTCCTTCCATGGAGGGGCTCGGTCCCTGTTATGTTTGTGATAGGGTCCTTCCATGGAGGGGCTCGGCTCTGTTATGTTTGTGATAGGGTCCTTCCATGGAGTCCTTTGGAGGGGCTCGGCTCTGTTATGTTTGTGATAGGGTCCTTCCATGGAGGGGCTGTTATGTTTGTGATAGGGTCCTTCCATGGAGGGGCTCGGCTGTTATGTTTGTGATAGGGTCCTTCCATGGAGGGGCTCGGCTCTTTGTTTGATAGGGTCCTTCCATGGAGGGGCTCGGCTCTGTTATGTTTGTGATAGGGTCCTTCCATGGAGGGGCTCGGCTCTGTTATGTTTGTGATAGGGTCCTTCCATGGAGGGGCTCGGCTCTGTTATGTTTGTGATAGGGTCCTTCCATGGAGGGGCTCGGCTCTGTTATGTTTGTGATAGGGTCCTTCCATGGAGGGGCTCGGCTCTGTTATGTTTGTGATAGGGTCCTTCCATGGAGGGGCTCGGCTCTGTTATGTTTGTGATAGGGTCCTTCCATGGAGGGGCTCGGCTCTGTTATGTTTGTGATAGGGTCCTTCCATGGAGGGGCTCGGCTCTGTTATGTTTGTGATAGGGTCCTTCCATGGAGGGGCTCGGCTCTGTTATGTTTGTGATAGGGTCCTTCCATGGAGGGCTTCCTGTTATGTTTGTGATAGGGTCCTTCCATGGAGGGGCTCGGCTCTGTTATGTTTGTGATAGGGTCCTTCCATGGAGGGGCTCGGCTCTGTTATGTTTGTGATAGGGTCCTTCCATGGAGGGCTCGGCTCTGTTATGTTTGTGATAGGGTCCTTCCATGGAGGGGCTCGGCTCTGTTATGTTTGTGATAGGGTCCTTCCATGGAGGGGCTCGGCTCTGTTATGTTTGTGATAGGGTCCTTCCATGGAGGGGCTCGGCTCTGTTATGTTTGTGATAGGGTCCTTCCATGGAGGGGCTCGGCTCTGTTATGTTTGTGATAGGGTCCTTCCATGGAGGGGCTCGGCTCTGTTATGTTTGTGATAGGGTCCTTCCATGGAGGGCTCGGCTCTGTTATGTTTGTGATAGGGTCCTTCCATGGAGGGGCTCGGCTCTGTTATGTTTGTGATAGGGTCCTTCCATGGAGGGGCTCGGCTCTGTTATGTTTGTGATAGGGTCCTTCCATGGAGGGGCTCGGCTCTGTTATGTTTGTGATAGGGTCCTTCCATGGAGGGCTCGGCTCTGTTATGTTTGTGATAGGGTCCTTCCATGGAGGGGCTCGGCTCTGTTATGTTTGTGATAGGGTCCTTCCATGGAGGGGCTCGGCTCTGTTATGTTTGTGATAGGGTCCTTCCATGGAGGGCTCTCTGTTATGTTTGTGATAGGGTCCTTCCATGGAGGCTCTCTGTTATGTTTGTGATAGGGTCCTTCCATGGAGGGGCTCGGCTCTGTTATGTTTGTGATAGGGTCCTTCCATGGAGGGGCTCGGCTCTGTTATGTTTGTGATAGGGTCCTTCCATGGAGGGGCTCGGCTCTGTTATGTTTGTGATAGGGTCCTTCCATGGAGGGGCTCGGCTCTGTTATGTTTGTGATAGGGTCCTTCCATGGAGGGGCTCGGTCTCTGTTATGTTTGTGATAGGGTCCTTCCATGGAGGGGCTCGGCTCTGTTATGTTTGTGATAGGGTCCTTCCATGGAGGGGCTCGGCTCTGTTATGTTTGTGATAGGGTCCTTCCATGGAGGGGCTCGGCTCTGTTATGTTTGTGATAGGGTCCTTCCATGGAGGGGCTCGGCTCTGTTATGTTTGTGATAGGGTCCTTCCATGGAGGGCTCGGCTCTGTTATGTTTGTGATAGGGTCCTTCCATGGAGGGGCTCGGTCCTGTTATGTTTGTGATAGGGTCCTTCCATGGAGGGGCTCGCTCTGTTATGTTTGTGATAGGGTCCTTCCATGGAGGGGCTCGGCTCTGTTATGTTTGTGATAGGGTCCTTCCATGGAGGGGCTCGGTCCTGTTATGTTTGTGATAGGGTCCTTCCATGGAGGGGCTCGGCTCTGTTATGTTTGTGATAGGGTCCTTCCATGGAGGGGCTCGGCTCTGTTATGTTTGTGATAGGGTCCTTCCATGGAGGGCTCGGCTCTGTTATGTTTGTGATAGGGTCCTTCCATGGAGGGCTCGGCTCTGTTATGTTTGTGATAGGGTCCTTCCATGGAGGGGCTCGGCTCTGTTATGTTTGTGATAGGGTCCTTCCATGGAGGGGCTCGGCTCTGTTATGTTTGTGATAGGGTCCTTCCATGGAGGGGCTCGGCTCTGTTATGTTTGTGATAGGGTCCTTCCATGGAGGGGCTCGGCTCTGTTATGTTTGTGATAGGGTCCTTCCATGGAGGGGCTCGGCTCTGTTATGTTTGTGATAGGGTCCTTCCATGGAGGGGCTCGGCTCTGTTATGTTTGTGATAGGGTCCTTCCATGGAGGGGCTCGGCTCTGTTATGTTTGTGATAGGGTCCTTCCATGGAGGGGCTCGGCTCTGTTATGTTTGTGATAGGGTCCTTCCATGGAGGGGCTCGGCTCTGTTATGTTTGTGATAGGGTCCTTCCATGGAGGGGCTCGGCTCTGTTATGTTTGTGATAGGGTCCTTCCATGGAGGGGCTCGGCTCTGTTATGTTTGTGATAGGGTCCTTCCATGGAGGGGCTCGGCTCTGTTATGTTTGTGATAGGGTCCTTCCATGGAGGGGCTCGGCTCTGTTATGTTTGTGATAGGGTCCTTCCATGGAGGGGCTCGGCTCTGTTATGTTTGTGATAGGGTCCTTCCATGGAGGGGCTCGGCTCTGTTATGTTTGTGATAGGGTCCTTCCATGGAGGGGCTCGGCTCTGTTATGTTTGTGATAGGGTCCTTCCATGGATGTTTGTGGGGCTCCATGGAGGGCTCGGCTCCTGTTATGTTTGTGATAGGGTCCTTCCATGGAGGGGCTCGGCTCTGTTATGTTTGTGATAGGGTCCTTCCATGGAGGGGCTCGGCTCTGTTATGTTTGTGATAGGGTCCTTCCATGGAGGGGCTCGGTCCTGTTATGTTTGTGATAGGGTCCTTCCATGGGACTCGGCTCTGTTATGTTTGTGATAGGGTCCTTCCATGGGCTCGGTCCTGTTATGTTTGTGATAGGGTCCTTCCATGGAGGGGCTCTCTGTTATGTTTGTGATAGGGTCCTTCCATGGAGGGGCTCGGCTCTGTTATGTTTGTGATAGGGTCCTTCCATGGAGGGGCTCGGCTCTGTTATGTTTGTGATAGGGTCCTTCCATGGAGGGGCTCGGCTCTGTTATGTTTGTGATAGGGTCCTTCCATGGAGGGCTCGGCTCTGTTATGTTTGTGATAGGGTCCTTCCATGGAGGGGCGGCTCTGTTATGTTTGTGATAGGGTCCTTCCATGGAGGGGCTCGGCTCTGTTATGTTTGTGATAGGGTCCTTCCTGGAGGGGTTATGTTTGTGATAGGGTCCTTCCATGGAGGGGCTCGGCTCTGTTATGTTTGTGATAGGGTCCTTCCATGGAGGGGCTCGGCTCTGTTATGTTTGTGATAGGGTCCTTCCATGGAGGGGCTCGGCTCTGTTATGTTTGTGATAGGGTCCTTCCATGGAGGGGCTCGGCTCTGTTATGTTTGTGATAGGGTCCTTCCATGGAGGGGCTCGGCTCTGTTATGTTTGTGATAGGGTCCTTCCATGGAGGGGCTCGGTCCTGTTATGTTTGTGATAGGGTCCTTCCATGGAGGGGCTCGGCTCTGTTATGTTTGTGATAGGGTCCTTCCATGGAGGGGCTCGGTCCTGTTATGTTTGTGATAGGGTCCTTCCATGGAGGGGCTCGGCCTGTTTGTATAGGTGGAGGGCTCGGCTCTGTTATGTTTAGGGTCCTTCCATGGAGGGGCTCGGCTCTGTTATGTTTGTGATAGGGTCCTTCCATGGAGGGGCTCGGCTCTGTTATGTTTGTGATAGGGTCCTTCCATGGAGGGGCTCGGTCCTGTTATGTTTGTGATAGGGTCCTTCCATGGAGGGGCTCGGCTCTGTTATGTTTGTGATAGGGTCCTTCCATGGAGGGGCTCGGCTCTGTTATGTTTGTGATAGGGTCCTTCCATGGAGGGGCTCGGCTCTGTTATGTTTGTAGGGTCCTTCCATGGAGGGTCCTTCTGTTATGTTTGGAGGGGCTTCGGCTCGGTCCTGTTATGTTTGTGATAGGGTCCTTCCATGGAGGGGCTCGGCTCTGTTATGTTTGTGATAGGGTCCTTCCATGGATGTTTGTGGGTCCTCCATGGAGGGCCTGTTATGTTTGTGATAGGGTCCTTCCATGGAGGGGCTCGGTCCCTGTTATGTTTGTGATAGGGTCCTTCCATGGAGGGGCTCGGCTCTGTTATGTTTGTGATAGGGTCCTTCCATGGAGGGCTCGGCCTGTTATGTTTGTGATAGGGTCCTTCCTCTGTTATGTTTGTGATAGGGTCCTTCCATGGAGGGGCTCGGTCCTGTTATGTTTGTGATAGGGTCCTTCCATGGAGGGGCTCGGCTCTGTTATGTTTGTGATAGGGTCCTTCCATGGAGGGCTCGGCTCTGTTATGTTTGTGATAGGGTCCTTCCATGGAGGGCTCGGCCCTGTTATGTTTGTGATAGGGTCCTTCCATGGAGGGGCTCGGCCCTGTTATGTTTGTGATAGGGTCCTTCCATGGAGGGGCTCGGCCTGTTATGTTTGTGATAGGGTCCTTCCATGGAGGGCTCGGCCCTGTTATGTTTGTGATAGGGTCCTTCCATGGAGGGGCTCGGCTCTGTTATGTTTGTGATAGGGTCCTTCCATGGAGGGGCTCGGCCTGTTATGTTTGTGATAGGGTCCTTCCATGGAGGGGCTCGGCCCTGTTATGTTTGTGATAGGGTCCTTCCATGGAGGGGCTCGGCCTGTTATGTTTGTGATAGGGTCCTTCCATGGAGGGGCTCTCGGCCCTAGGGTCCTTCCATGGATGTTTGTTTGATAGGGTCCTTCCATGGAGGGCTCGGCCCTGTTATGTTTGTGATAGGGTCCTTCCATGGAGGGGCTCGGCCCTGTTATGTTTGTGATAGGGTCCTTCCATGGAGGGCTCGGCTCTGTTATGTTTGTGATAGGGTCCTTCCATGGAGGGCTTCGGCCCTGTTATGTTTGTGATAGGGTCCTTCCATGGAGGGGCTCGGCCCTGTTATGTTTGTGATAGGGTCCTTCCATGGAGGGCTCGGCCCTGTTATGTTTGTGATAGGGTCCTTCCATGGAGGGCTCGGCCCTGTTATGTTTGTGATAGGGTCCTTCCATGGAGGGCTCGGCCTGTTATGTTTGTGATAGGGTCCTTCCATGGAGGGGCTCGGCCTGTTATGTTTGTGATAGGGTCCTTCCATGGAGGGGCTCGGCCCTGTTATGTTTGTGATAGGGTCCTTCCATGGAGGGGCTCGGCTCTGTTATGTTTGTGATAGGGTCCTTCCATGGAGGGGCTCGGCTCTGTTATGTTTGTGATAGGGTCCTTCCATTCCTGTTATGTTTGTGATAGGGTCCTTCCATGGAGGGGCTCGGCTCTGTTATGTTTGTGATAGGGTCCTTCCATGGAGGGGCTCGGCTCTGTTATGTTTGTGATAGGGTCCTTCCATGGAGGGGCTCGGCTCTGTTATGTTTGTGATAGGGTCCTTCCATGGAGGGGCTCGGCTCTGTTATGTTTGTGATAGGGTCCTTCCATGGAGGGGCTCGGCTCTGTTATGTTTGTGATAGGGTCCTTCCATGGAGGGCTCGGCCTTCCATGTTTGTGAGGGGTCCTTCCATGGAGGGCTCGGCTCTGTTATGTTTGTGATAGGGTCCTTCCATGGAGGGGCTCGGCTCTGTTATGTTTGTGATAGGGTCCTTCCATGGAGGGGCTCGGCTCTGTTATGTTTGTGATAGGGTCCTTCCATGGAGGGGCTCGGCTCTGTTATGTTTGTGATAGGGTCCTTCCATGGAGGGGCTCGGCGGTCCTGTTATGTTTGTGATAGGGTCCTTCCATGGAGGGCTCGGCTCTGTTATGTTTGTGATAGGGTCCTTCCATGGAGGGGCTCGGCTCTGTTATGTTTGTGATAGGGTCCTTCCATGGAGGGCTCGGTCCTGTTATGTTTGTGATAGGGTCCTTCCATGGAGGGGCTCGGCTCTGTTATGTTTGTGATAGGGTCCTTCCATGGAGGGCTCGGCTCTGTTATGTTTGTGATAGGGTCCTTCCATGGAGGGGCTCGGCTCTGTTATGTTTGTGATAGGGTCCTTCCATGGAGGGGCTCTGTTATGTTTGTGATAGGGCTCTGTTATGTTTGTGATAGGGTCCTTCCATGGATGTTTGTGATAGGGTCCTTCCGGTCCTTCCTCTGTTATGTTTGTGATAGGGTCCTTCCATGGAGGGGCTCGGCTCTGTTATGTTTGTGATAGGGTCCTTCCATGGAGGGCTCGGCTCTGTTATGTTTGTGATAGGGTCCTTCCATGGAGGGGCTCGGCTCTGTTATGTTTGTGATAGGGTCCTTCCATGGAGGGGGCTCGGCTCTGTTATGTTTGTGATAGGGTCCTTCCATGGATCGGGTTATGTTTGTGATAGGGTCCTTCCATGGGGGGCTCGGCTCTGTTATGTTTGTGATAGGGTCCTTCCATGGAGGGGCTCGGCTCTGTTATGTTTGTGATAGGGTCCTTCCATGGAGGGCTCGGCTCTGTTATGTTTGTGATAGGGTCCTTCCATGGAGGGGCTCGGCTCTGTTATGTTTGTGATAGGGTCCTTCCATGGAGGGGCTCGGCTCTGTTATGTTTGTGATAGGGTCCTTCCATGGAGGGGCTCGGCTCTGTTATGTTTGTGATAGGGTCCTTCCATGGATGTTTGTGGGTCCTTCCATGGAGGGGCTCGGCTCTGTTATGTTTGTGATAGGGTCCTTCCATGGAGGGGCTCGGCTCTGTTATGTTTGTGATAGGGTCCTTCCATGGAGGGGCTCGGTCCTGTTATGTTTGTGATAGGGTCCTTCCATGGAGGGGCTCGGCTCTGTTATGTTTGTGATAGGGTCCTTCCATGGAGGGGCTCGGTCCTGTTATGTTTGTGATAGGGTCCTTCCATGGAGGGGCTCGGCTCTGTTATGTTTGTGATAGGGTCCTTCCATGGAGGGGCTCGGCTCTGTTATGTTTGTGATAGGGTCCTTCCATGGAGGGGCTCGGTCCTGTTATGTTTGTGATAGGGTCCTTCCATGGAGGGGCTCGGCTCTGTTATGTTTGTGATAGGGTCCTTCCATGGAGGGGCTCGGCTCTGTTATGTTTGTGATAGGGTCCTTCCATGGAGGGGCTCGGCTCTGTTATGTTTGTGATAGGGTCCTTCCATGGAGGGGCTCGGCTCTGTTATGTTTGTGATAGGGTCCTTCCATGGAGGGGCTCGGCTCTGTTATGTTTGTGATAGGGTCCTTCCATGGAGGGGCTCGGCTCTGTTATGTTTGTGATAGGGTCCTTCCATGGAGGGGCTCGGCTCTGTTATGTTTGTGATAGGGTCCTTCCATGGAGGCTCGGCTCTGTCCTTTATGTTTGTGATAGGGTCCTTCCATGGAGGGGCTCCTGTTATGTTTGTGATAGGGTCCTTCCATGGAGGGGCTCTGTTATGTTTGTGATAGGGTCCTTCCATGGAGGGGCTCGGCTCTGTTATGTTTGTGATAGGGTCCTTCCATGGAGGGGCTCGCTCTGTTATGTTTGTGATAGGGTCCTTCCATGGAGGGGCTCGGCTCTGTTATGTTTGTGATAGGGTCCTTCCATGGAGGGGCTCGGCTCTGTTATGTTTGTGATAGGGTCCTTCCATGGAGGGGCTCGGCTCTGTTATGTTTGTGATAGGGTCCTTCCATGGAGGGGCTCCATGGAGGGGGCTCTGTTATGTTTGTGATAGGGTCCTTCCATGGAGGGGCTCGGCTCTGTTATGTTTGTGATAGGGTCCTTCCATGGAGGGGCTCGGCTCTGTTATGTTTGTGATAGGGTCCTTCCATGGAGGGGCTCGGCTCTGTTATGTTTGTGATAGGGTCCTTCCATGGAGGGGCTCGGCTCTGTTATGTTTGTGATAGGGTCCTTCCATGGAGGGGCTCGGCTCTGTTATGTTTTGTAGGGTCCTTCCATGGAGGGGCTCGGTCCTGGTCCTTCCATCCTGTTATGTTTGTGATAGGGTCCTTCCATGGAGGGGCTCGGCTCTGTTATGTTTGTGATAGGGTCCTTCCATGGAGGGGCTCGGCTCTGTTATGTTTGTGATAGGGTCCTTCCATGGAGGGCTCGGCTCTGTTATGTTTGTGATAGGGTCCTTCCATGGAGGGCTCGGCTCTGTTATGTTTGTGATAGGGTCCTTCCATGGAGGGGCTCGGCTCTGTTATGTTTGTGATAGGGTCCTTCCATGGAGGGGCTCGGCTCTGTTATGTTTGTGATAGGGTCCTTCCATGGAGGGGCTCGGCTCTGTTATGTTTGTGATAGGGTCCTTCCATGGAGGGGCTCGGCTCTGTTATGTTTGTGATAGGGTCCTTCCATGGAGGGGCTCGGCTCTGTTATGTTTGTGATAGGGTCCTTCCATGGAGGGGCTCGGCTCTGTTATGTTTGTGATAGGGTCCTTCCATGGAGGGGCTCGGCTCTGTTATGTTTGTGATAGGGTCCTTCCATGGAGGGGCTCGGCTCTGTTATGTTTGTGATAGGGTCCTTCCATGGAGGGGCTCGGCTCTGTTATGTTTGTGATAGGGTCCTTCCATGGAGGGGCTCTGTTATGTTTGTGATAGGGTCCTTCCGGCTCTGTTATGTTTGTGATAGGGTCCTTCCATGGAGGGGCTCGGCTCTGTTATGTTTGTGATAGGGTCCTTCCATGGAGGGGCTCGGCTCTGTTATGTTTGTGATAGGGTCCTTCCATGGAGGGGCTCGGCTCTGTTATGTTTGTGATAGGGTCCTTCCATGGAGGGGCTCGGCTCTGTTATGTTTGTGATAGGGTCCTTCCATGGAGGGGCTCGGCTCTGTTATGTTTGTGATAGGGTCCTTCCATGGAGGGCTCGGTCCTGTTATGTTTGTGATAGGGTCCTTCCATGGAGGGGCTCGGCTCTGTTATGTTTGTGATAGGGTCCTTCCATGGAGGGCTCGGCTCTGTTATGTTTGTGATAGGGTCCTTCCATGGAGGGGCTCGGCTCTGTTATGTTTGTGATAGGGTCCTTCCATGGAGGGGCTCGGCTCTGTTATGTTTGTGATAGGGTCCTTCCATGGAGGGGCTCGGCTCTGTTATGTTTGTGATAGGGTCCTTCCATGGAGGGGCTCGGCTCTGTTATGTTTGTGATAGGGTCCTTCCATGGAGGGGCTCGGCCTGTTATGTTTGTGATAGGGTCCTTCCATGGAGGCCTGGTTTGTGATAGGGTCCTTCCTCTGTTATGTTTGTGATAGGGTCCTTCCATGGAGGGGCTCGGCTCTGTTATGTTTGTGATAGGGTCCTTCCATGGAGGGGCTCGGCTCTGTTATGTTTGTGATAGGGTCCTTCCATGGAGGGCTCGGTCCTGTTATGTTTGTGATAGGGTCCTTCGGCTCTGTTATGTTTGTGATAGGGTCCTTCCATGGAGGGGCTCGGCTCTGTTATGTTTGTGATAGGGTCCTTCCATGGAGGGGCTCGGCCTGTTATGCTGATAGGGTCCTTCCTCTGTTATGTTTGTGATAGGGTCCTTCCATGGAGGGGCTCGGCCCTGTTATGTTTGTGATAGGGTCCTTCCATGGAGGGGCTCGGCTCTGTTATGTTTGTGATAGGGTCCTTCCATGGAGGGGCTCCGGCTCTGTTATGTTTGTGATAGGGTCCTTCCATGGAGGGGCTCGGCTCTGTTATGTTTGTGATAGGGTCCTTCCATGGAGGGGCTCGGCCCTGTTATGTTTGTGATAGGGTCCTTCCATGGAGGGGCCCTGTTATGTTTGTGATAGGGTCCTTCCATGGAGGGGCTCGGTCCTCCTGTTATGTTTGTGATAGGGTCCTTCCATGGAGGGGCTCGGCTCTGTTATGTTTGTGATAGGGTCCTTCCATGGAGGGGCTCGGTCCTGTTATGTTTGTGATAGGGTCCTTCCATGGAGGGGCTCGGCTCTGTTATGTTTGTGATAGGGTCCTTCCATGGAGGGGCTCGGCCTGTTATGTTTGTGATAGGGTCCTTCCATGGAGGGGCTCGGCTCTGTTATGTTTGTGATAGGGTCCTTCCATGGAGGGGCTCGGCTCTGTTATGTTTGTGATAGGGTCCTTCCATGGAGGGCTCGGCCATGTTTGAGGGGTCCTTCCGGCTCGGCTCTGTTATGTTTGTGATAGGGTCCTTCCATGGAGGGGCTCGGCCCTGTTATGTTTGTGATAGGGTCCTTCCATGGAGGGGCTCGGCCCTGTTATGTTTGTGATAGGGTCCTTCCATGGAGGGGCTCGGCCTGTTATGTTTGTGATAGGGTCCTTCCATGGAGGGCTCGGCTCTGTTATGTTTGTGATAGGGTCCTTCCATGGAGGGGCTCGGCCCTGTTATGTTTGTGATAGGGTCCTTCCATGGAGGGGCTCGGCCCTGTTATGTTTGTGATAGGGTCCTTCCATGGAGGGGCTCGGCTCTGTTATGTTTGTGATAGGGTCCTTCCATGGAGGGGCTCGGCTCTGTTATGTTTGTGATAGGGTCCTTCCATGGAGGGGCTCGGTCCTGTTATGTTTGTGATAGGGTCCTTCCATGGTTTGTGATAGGGTCCTTCCATGGAGGGGCTCCCTGTTATGTTTGTGATAGGGTCCTTCCATGTTATGTTTGTGATAGGGTCCTTCCATGGAGGGGCTCGGCTCTGTTATGTTTGTGATATGTTATTTGTGGGTCCTTCCATGGAGGGGCTCGGCCCTGTTATGTTTGTGATAGGGTCCTTCCATGGAGGGCTCGGCCCTGTTATGTTTGTGATAGGGTCCTTCCTTCCTGTTATGTTTGTGAGGGTCCTTCCATGGAGGGGCTCGGCTCTGTTATGTTTGTGATAGGGTCCTTCCATGGAGGGGCTCGGCTCTGTTATGTTTGTGATAGGGTCCTTCCATGGAGGGGCTCGGCTCTGTTATGTTTGTGATAGGGGCTCTCTGTTATGTTTGTGATAGGGTCCTTCCATGGAGGGGCTCGGCTCTGTTATGTTTGTGATAGGGTCCTTCCATGGAGGGGCTCGGCTCTGTTATGTTTGTGATAGGGTCCTTCCATGGAGGGGCTCGGCTCTGTTATGTTTGTGATAGGGTCCTTCCATGGAGGGCTCGGTCCTGTTATGTTTGTGATAGGGTCCTTCCATGGAGGGGCTCGGCTCTGTTATGTTTGTGATAGGGTCCTTCCATGGAGGGGCTCGGTCCTGTTATGTTTGTGATAGGGTCCTTCCATGGAGGGGCTCGGCTCTGTTATGTTTGTGATAGGGTCCTTCCATGGAGGGGCTCGGCCTGTTATGTTTGTGATAGGGTCCTTCCATGGAGGGGCTCGGTCCTGTTATGTTTGTGATAGGGTCCTTCCATGGAGGGTCCTTCCATGGAGGGGCTCGGCCTGTTATGTTTGTGATAGGGTCCTTCCATGGAGGGCTCGGCTCTGTTATGTTTGTGATAGGGTCCTTCCATGGAGGGGCTCGGCTCTGTTATGTTTTTGTCCTTCCATGGAGGGCTCGGCTCCTGTTATGTTTGTGATAGGGTCCTTCCATGGAGGGGCTCGGCTCTGTTATGTTTGTGATAGGGTCCTTCCATGGAGGGGCTCGGCTCTGTTATGTTTGTGATAGGGTCCTTCCATGGAGGGGCTCGGCTCTGTTATGTTTGTGATAGGGTCCTTCCATGGAGGGGCTCGGCTCTGTTATGTTTGTGATAGGGTCCTTCCATGGAGGGCTCGGCTCTGTTATGTTTGTGATAGGGTCCTTCCATGGAGGGGCTCGGTCCTGTTATGTTTGTGATAGGGTCCTTCCATGGAGGGGCTCGGCTCTGTTATGTTTGTGATAGGGTCCTTCCATGGAGGGGCTCGGCTCTGTTATGTTTGTGATAGGGTCCTTCCATGGAGGGGCTCGGCCCTGTTATGTTTGTGATAGGGTCCTTCCATGGAGGGGCTCGGTCCTGTTATGTTTGTGATAGGGTCCTTCCATGGAGGGGCTCCGGCTCCTCTGTTATGTTTGTGATAGGGTCCTTCCATGGAGGGGCTCGGCTCTGTTATGTTTGTGATAGGGTCCTTCCATGGAGGGGCTCGGCCTCTGTTATGTTTGTGATAGGGTCCTTCCATGGAGGGGCTCGGCTCTGTTATGTTTGTGATAGGGTCCTTCCATGGAGGGGCTCGGCTCTGTTATGTTTGTGATAGGGTCCTTCCATGGAGGGGCTCGGCTCTGTTATGTTTGTGATAGGGTCCTTCCATGGAGGGGCTCGGCCTGTTATGTTTGTGATAGGGTCCTTCCATGGAGGGGCTCGGCTCTGTTATGTTTGTGATAGGGTCCTTCCATGCTCTGTTATGTTTGTGATAGGGTCCTTCCATGGAGGGGCTCGGCCTGTTATGTTTGTGATAGGGTCCTTCCATGGAGGGGCTCGGCCCTGTTATGTTTGTGATAGGGTCCTTCCATGGAGGGGCTCGGCTCTGTTATGTTTGTGATAGGGTCCTTCCATGGAGGGGCTCGGCTCTGTTATGTTTGTGATAGGGTCCTTCCATGGAGGGGCTCGGCTCTGTTATGTTTGTGATAGGGTCCTTCCATGGAGGGGCTCGGCCCTGTTATGTTTGTGATAGGGTCCTTCCATGGAGGGGCTCGGCCCTGTTATGTTTGTGATAGGGTCCTTCCATGGAGGGGCTCGGCTCTGTTATGTTTGTGATAGGGTCCTTCCATGGAGGGGCTCGGTCCTGTTATGTTTGTGATAGGGTCCTTCCATGGAGGGGCTCGGCTCTGTTATGTTTGTGATAGGGTCCTTCCATGGAGGGGCTCGGCCTGTTATGTTTGTGATAGGGTCCTTCCATGGAGGGGCTCGGCCCTGTTATGTTTGTGATAGGGTCCTTCCATGGAGGGGCTCGGCCCTGTTATGTTTGTGATAGGGTCCTTCCATGGAGGGTCCTTCCGGCCCTGTTATGTTTGTGATAGGGTCCTTCCATGGATGTTTGTGATAGGGTCCTTCCATGGAGGGGCTCGGCTCTGTTATGTTTGTGATAGGGTCCTTCCATGGAGGGGCTCGGTCCTGTTATGTTTGTGATAGGGTCCTTCCATGGAGGGGCTCGGCTCTGTTATGTTTGTGATAGGGTCCTTCCATGGGGGCTCGGCCCTGTTATGTTTGTGATAGGGTCCTTCCATGGAGGGGCTCGGCCTGTTATGTTTGTGATAGGGTCCTTCCATGGAGGGGCTCGGCCCTGTTATGTTTGTGATAGGGTCCTTCCATGGAGGGGCTCGGCCCTGTTATGTTTGTGATAGGGTCCTTCCATGGAGGGGCTCGGCCCTGTTATGTTTGTGATAGGGTCCTTCCATGGAGGGGCTCGGCCCTGTTATGTTTGTGATAGGGTCCTTCCATGGAGGGGCTCGGCTCTGTTATGTTTGTGATAGGGTCCTTCCATGGAGGGGCTGCCCTGTTATGTTTGTGGGTCCTTCCATGGGCTCGGCCTGTTATGTTTGTGATAGGGTCCTTCCATGGAGGGGCTCGGCTCTGTTATGTTTGTGATAGGGTCCTTCCATGGAGGGGCTCGGCTCTGTTATGTTTGTGATAGGGTCCTTCCATGGAGGGGCTCGGCCCTGTTATGTTTGTGATAGGGTCCTTCCATGGAGGGGCTCGGCTCTGTTATGTTTGTGATAGGGTCCTTCCATGGTTATGTTTGTGATAGGGGCTATGTTTGTGATAGGGTCCTTCCTGTTATGTTTGTGATAGGGTCCTTCCATGGAGGGGCTCGGCTCTGTTATGTTTGTGATAGGGTCCTTCCATGGAGGGGCTCGGCTCTGTTATGTTTGTGATAGGGTCCTTCCATGGAGGGGCTCGGCTCTGTTATGTTTGTGATAGGGTCCTTCCATGGAGGGGCTCGGCTCTGTTATGTTTGTGATAGGGTCCTTCCATGGAGGGGCTCGGCTCTGTTATGTTTGTGATAGGGTCCTTTCCATGGATAGGGTCCTTCCATGGAGGGGCGGCTCTGTTATGTTTGTGATAGGGTCCTTCCATGGAGGGGCTCGGCTCTGTTATGTTTGTGATAGGGTCCTTCCATGGAGGGGCTCGGCTCTGTTATGTTTGTGATAGGGTCCTTCCATGGAGGGGCTCGGCTCTGTTATGTTTGTGATAGGGTCCTTCCATGGAGGGGCTCGGCTCTGTTATGTTTGTGATAGGGTCCTTCCATGGAGGGGCTCGGCTCTGTTATGTTTGTGATAGGGTCCTTCCATGGAGGGGCTCGGCTCTGTTATGTTTGTGATAGGGTCCTTCCATGGAGGGGCTCGGCTCTGTTATGTTTGTGATAGGGTCCTTCCATGGAGGGGCTCGGCTCTGTTATGTTTGTGATAGGGTCCTTCCATGGAGGGGCTCGGCTCTGTTATGTTTGTGATAGGGTCCTTCCATGGTTTGTGGGTCCTTCCATGGGCTCTGTTATGTTTGTGATAGGGTCCTTCCATGGAGGGGCTCGGCTCTGTTATGTTTGTGATAGGGTCCTTCCATGGAGGGGCTCGGCTCTGTTATGTTTGTGATAGGGTCCTTCCATGGAGGGGCTCGGCTCTGTTATGTTTGTGTTCCTTCCATGGATAGGGTCCTTCTGTTATGTTTGTGATAGGGCCATGGAGGGGCTCGGCTCTGTTATGTTTGTGATAGGGTCCTTCCATGGAGGGGCTCGGCTCTGTTATGTTTGTGATAGGGTCCTTCCATGGAGGGGGGCTCGTTATGTCTGTTAGGGTTTGTGATAGGGTCCTTCCATGGAGGGGCTCGGCTCTGTTATGTTTGTGATAGGGTCCTTCCATGGAGGGGGCTCTGTTATGTTTGTGATAGGGTCCTTCCATGGAGGGGCTCGGCTCTGTTATGTTTGTGATAGGGTCCTTCCATGGAGGGGCTCGGCTCTGTTATGTTTGTGATAGGGTCCTTCCATGGAGGGGCTCGGCTCTGTTATGTTTGTGATAGGGTCCTTCCATGGAGGGGCTCGGCTCTGTTATGTTTGTGATAGGGTCCTTCCATGGAGGGGCTCGGCTCTGTTATGTTTGTGATAGGGTCCTTCCATGGAGGGGCTCGGCTCTGTTATGTTTGTGATAGGGTCCTTCCATGGAGGGGCTCGGCTCTGTTATGTTTGTGATAGGGTCCTTCCATGGAGGGGCTCGGCTCTGTTATGTTTGTGATAGGGTCCTTCCATGGAGGGGCTCGGCTCTGTTATGTTTGTGATAGGGTCCTTCCATGGAGGGGCTCGGCTCTGTTATGTTTGTGATAGGGTCCTTCCATGGAGGGGCTCGGCTCTGTTATGTTTGTGATAGGGTCCTTCCATGGAGGGGCTCGGCTCTGTTATGTTTGTGATAGGGTCCTTCCATGGAGGGGCTCGGCTCTGTTATGTTTGTGATAGGGTCCTTCCATGGAGGGGCTCTGTTATGTTTGTGATAGGGTCCTTCCATGGAGGGGCTCGGCTCTGTTATGTTTGTGATAGGGTCCTTCCATGGAGGGGCTCGGCCTGTTATGTTTGTGATAGGGTCCTTCCATGGAGGGGCTCGGCTCTGTTATGTTTGTGATAGGGTCCTTCCATGTTTGTTATGTTTGTGATAGGGTCCTTCCATGGAGGGGCTCGGCTCTGTTATGTTTGTGATAGGGTCCTTCCATGGAGGGGCTCGGCTCTGTTATGTTTGTGATAGGGTCCTTCCATGGAGGGGCTCGGCTCTGTTATGTTTGTGATAGGGTCCTTCCATGGAGGGGCTCGGCTCTGTTATGTTTGTGATAGGGTCCTTCCATGGAGGGGCTCGGCTCTGTTATGTTTGTGATAGGGTCCTTCCATGGAGGGGCTCGGCTCTGTTATGTTTGTGATAGGGTCCTTCCATGGAGGGGCTCGGCTCTGTTATGTTTGTGATAGGGTCCTTCCATGGAGGGGCTCGGCTCTGTTATGTTTGTGATAGGGTCCTTCCATGGAGGGGCTCGGCCCTGTTATGTTTGTGATAGGGTCCTTCCATGGAGGGGCTCGGCTCTGTTATGTTTGTGATAGGGTCCTTCCATGGAGGGGCTCGGTCCTGTTATGTTTGTGATAGGGTCCTTCCATGGAGGGGCTCGGCTCTGTTATGTTTGTGATAGGGTCCTTCCATGGAGGGGCTCGGCCTGTTATGTTTGTGATAGGGTCCTTCCATGGAGGGGCTCGGCTCTGTTATGTTTGTGATAGGGTCCTTCCATGGAGGGGCTCGGCCTGTTATGTTTGTGATAGGGTCCTTCCATGGAGGGGCTCGGCTCTGTTATGTTTGTGATAGGGTCCTTCCATGGAGGGGCTCGGCTCTGTTATGTTTGTGATAGGGTCCTTCCATGGAGGGGCTCTGTTATGTTTGTGATAGGGTCCTTCTGTTATGTTTGTGATAGGGTCCTTCCATGGAGGGGCTCGGCTCTGTTATGTTTGTGATAGGGTCCTTCCATGGAGGGGCTCGGCCTGTTATGTTTGTGATAGGGTCCTTCCATGGAGGGGCTCGGCTCTGTTATGTTTGTGATAGGGTCCTTCCATGGAGGGGCTCGGCTCTGTTATGTTTGTGATAGGGTCCTTCCATGGAGGGGCTCGGCTTCCTGTTATGTTTGTGATAGGGTCCTTCCATGGAGGGGCTCGGCTCTGTTATGTTTGTGATAGGGTCCTTCCATGGAGGGGCTCGGCTCTGTTATGTTTGTGATAGGGTCCTTCCATGGAGGGGCTCGGCTCTGTTATGTTTGTGATAGGGTCCTTCCATGGAGGGGCTCGGCTCTGTTATGTTTGTGATAGGGTCCTTCCATGGAGGGGCTCGGCTCTGTTATGTTTGTGATAGGGTCCTTCCATGGAGGGGCTCGGCTCTGTTATGTTTGTGATAGGGTCCTTCCATGGAGGGGCTCGGCCCTGTTATGTTTGTGATAGGGTCCTTCCATGGAGGGGCTCGGCCCTGTTATGTTTGTGATAGGGTCCTTCCATGGAGGGGCTCGGCTCTGTTATGTTTGTGATAGGGTCCTTCCATGGATGTTTGGGGCTCGGCTCTGTTATGTTTGTGATAGGGTCCTTCCATATGTTTGTGATAGGGTCCTTCCATGGAGGGGCTCGGCTCTGTTATGTTTGTGATAGGGTCCTTCCATGGAGGGGCTCGGCTCTGTTATGTTTGTGATAGGGTCCTTCCATGGAGGGGCTCGGCTCTGTTATGTTTGTGATAGGGTCCTTCCATGGAGGGGCTCGGCCGTGTTATGTTTGTGATAGGGTCCTTCCATGGAGGGGCTCGGCTCTGTTATGTTTGTGATAGGGTCCTTCCATGGAGGGGCTCGGCTCTGTTATGTTTGTGATAGGGTCCTTCCATGGAGGGGCTCGGCTCTGTTATGTTTGTGATAGGGTCCTTCCATGGAGGGGCTCGGCCCTGTTATGTTTGTGATAGGGTCCTTCCATGGAGGGGCTCGGCTCTGTTATGTTTGTGATAGGGTCCTTCCATGGAGGGGCTCGGCTCTGTTATGTTTGTGATAGGGTCCTTCCATGGAGGGGTCCTTCGGCGGCCTGTTATGTTTGTGATAGGGTCCTTCCATGGAGGGGCTCGGCTCTGTTATGTTTGTGATAGGGTCCTTCCATGGAGGGGCTCGGCTCTGTTATGTTTGTGATAGGGTCCTTCCATGGAGGGGCTCGGCTCTGTTATGTTTGTGATAGGGTCCTTCCATGGAGGGGCTCGGCTCTGTTATGTTTGTGATAGGGTCCTTCCATGGAGGGGCTCGGCTCTGTTATGTTTGTGATAGGGTCCTTCCATGGATGGCCCTGTTATGTTTGTGATAGGGTCCTTCCATGGAGGGGCTCGGCTCTGTTATGTTTGTGATAGGGTCCTTCCATGGAGGGGCTCGGCTCTGTTATGTTTGTGATAGGGTCCTTCCATGGAGGGGCTCGGCTCTGTTATGTTTGTGATAGGGTCCTTCCATGGAGGGGCTCGGCTCTGTTATGTTTGTGATAGGGTCCTTCCATGGAGGGGCTCGGCTCTGTTATGTTTGTGATAGGGTCCTTCCATGGATGCTCTGTTATGTTTGTGATAGGGTCCTTCCATGGAGGGGCTCGGCTCTGTTATGTTTGTGATAGGGTCCTTCCATGGTTTGTGATAGGGTCCTTCCATGGAGGGGCTCTGTTATGTTTGTGATAGGGTCCTTCCATGGAGGGGCTCGGCTCTGTTATGTTTGTGATAGGGTCCTTCCATGGAGGGGCTCGGCCTGTTATGTTTGTGATAGGGTCCTTCCATGGAGGGGCTCGGCCTGTTATGTTTGTTATGTTTGTGATAGGGTCCTTCCATTCCTGTTATGTTTGTGATGGTCCTTCCATGGGGGCTCGGCCTCTGTTATGTTTGTGATAGGGTCCTTCCATGGAGGGGGCTCGGCTCTGTTATGTTTGTGATAGGGTCCTTCCATGGAGGGGCTCGGCTCTGTTATGTTTGTGATAGGGTCCTTCCATGGAGGGGCTCGGCTCTGTTATGTTTGTGATAGGGTCCTTCCATGGAGGGGCTCGGCTCTGTTATGTTTGTGATAGGGTCCTTCCATGGAGGGGCTCGGCTCTGTTATGTTTGTGATAGGGTCCTTCCATGGAGGGGCTCGGCTCTGTTATGTTTGTGATAGGGTCCTTCCATGGAGGGGCTCGGCTCTGTTATGTTTGTGATAGGGTCCTTCCATGGAGGGGCTCGGCTCTGTTATGTTTGTGATAGGGTCCTTCCATGGAGTTTGTGGGCTTCCATGGAGGGGCGGCTCTGTTATGTTTGTGATAGGGTCCTTCCATGGAGGGGCTCGGCCCTGTTATGTTTGTGATAGGGTCCTTCCATGGAGGGGCTCGGCCGTGTTATGTTTATGATAGGGTCCTTCCATGGAGGGGCTCGGCCCTGTTATGTTTGTGATAGGGTCCTTCCATGGAGGGGCTCAGTTCTGCTACTCTGTATTAAAGTCTATATTGAATTCACAAGTTCTTGTAAGAGTATTATATTTCTGAGACAATTCTCCACGACACGTGCGAGACGTTCACGCAGAGAGTGGTGCTTTTGTGAAAACCCTGAGTTGCGTTGGCTTTAGAAGCTTCTGATATGCTAATTGACATCATTTGAGTCAATTGGAGGTGTACCTGTGGATGTATTTCAAGGCCTACCTTCAAACTCAGTGCCTTTTTGCTTGACATCATGGGAAAATCAGCCAAGACCTCAGAAAATAATTATAGACCTCAAGTCTGGTTCATCATTGGGAGCAATTTGAAAACGCCTGAAGGTACCACATTCATCTGTACAAACAATAGTACGCAAGTATAAACACCATGGGACCACGCAGCCGCCATACCGCTCAGGAAGGAGACGCGTTCTGTCTCCTAGAGATGAATGTACTTTGGTGCGAAACGTGCAAATCAATCCCAGAACAACAGCAAAGGACCTTGTGAAGATGCTGGAGGAAACGGGTACAAAAGTATCTATATCCACAGTAAAACGAGTCCTATATCGACATAACCTGAAAGGCCGCTCAGCAAGGAAGAAGCCACTGCTCCAAAACCTCCATACAAAAAGCCAGACTACGGTTTGCAACTGCACACAGGGACAAAGATTGTACTTTTTGGAGAAATGTCCTCTGGTCTGATGAAACAAAAATAGAACTGTTTGGCCATAATGACCATCAATATGTTTCAAGGAAAAAGGGGGATGTTTGCAAGCCGAAGAACACCATCCCAACCATGAAGCACGGGGGTGGCATCATCCTGTTGTGGGGGTGCTTTGCTGCAGGAGGGACTGGTGCACTTCACAAAATAGATGGCATCATGACGCAGGAAAATTATGTGGATATATTGAAGCAACATCCATAATCCACTCTTTTTAGAGTGACCAATAGTGACTGTGTTGTGATTGTTTAGAGTTTTAATTAGTACACAAGTAGTGCTTCAAGGTGGGATCCAACCGTGTCTGAAAAGCAGCAGAAAAGGTCACCAAAATGTCTTATGGCTGTACACGTCTGTCTTGACTTGGCTACCTGCTGATACCTGGCCTCATGTCATAGTCACAATTCCTTAGAACTCCAGTCCTTGTTTCACAGAATCTGATTTTAAATGTCATCTAGGATCATCTCTCCCATTCCCAGCTATAAACCTAACCATTATGAGGTAAATTTCAAAACTGTTCCGGGAACAGTGGGTGAATGAGTGTGTGCCCTTACATCCTTATGGTCCTTCTTGAGGAAGGCGAGCTCTTCCTTCACAGACTCGATCTGGCTCTCCAGCTGCATGCGGTTCAGGTTGGTGTCGTCAATCACCTTCTTCAGACCAATCAGGTCCTTCTCCACAGTCTTCCTGGCCTGCTTCTCGTTGTCCAGCCTGCAGAGGAGATGACAGGAGCATGTATCAGTCTCTCTTAGCACCATACAATGTAAAAAGCGACATTGGGTTTTAGCAAAGACTGCTATATGTAAATGAGCACTATTTTCATAAAATTGTTTATTATAATGTCATAATAATCCAATAATATACATTTTATTTTGTGTATTTTTGTCCTATTTTGTTTTAATGAATTGAAGGTACTACTAAGTACTTTAAATACATCTCCAGGTGATAGCATATCATGTCTCACTTGTTTTTGAAGTCATCATTGGCCAGTTTAGTGTTGTCCATTTGCAGTAACAAACGTGCATTATCCATGGTCATATCACGGAGCTGAAACCAAGGGAACATGGGCCAGTTATTGAGAATCCAGTAAACACACCAAATGATTCACAGACAGCGATCGAGTGACTATCAGGTGAATAAGCTCAGTTGACATAGACATACAGTACTGTACAATGATCATTTAATGGCAAAAATGCAGAATAAATCAGTCTAATTAATCATATTAAATAATTAACTGAGTGAAAAATCACCTTCTTCCTATGGTTTCTCAACCACATCCCAGTCGTGGCCATTGGGGTCTCTTGTCCAAGATGTCCTGAATCTGGTCCTCTAGATGTTTGTTGGTTCCTCCAGGTTCCTCACCCTGCCCAGGTAGCCGGACAGACGCTCGTTGAGACCTTTCATGGTCTTCTTATCATCCGGGGTGGGCCCGGGGGCAGGAGAGACCTCCTTCGAATTCTCCGGGTCAGCGCGCATGGTGTTCAGTAGCCCCTCCAGACTGGCCACAGACACCCTGGAGCATCTTCCCCCGGCCCCACCGAACATGCTGAAGGCTCTGTTCCTAGACATGGCAGTAGTTGGTTGATTGGGTGAGTTGAGAAAGAAAACAGAGAAGTGTAGAATCGATAGTCACCTGTACAGGTAGTGATTGAGAGATGTGAGGGACTGTTGTTATACCACTGCTCAACACCTGAAACCGGCCCCAAAGATACGATTGGCTGTAGTACGTCCAGCACACCCCCGGGCAAACAGGTTTAGAGTAAACATTCAAGTTTTGCTTTGTGACTTTGTTGTTTTTACTATGAAATTTGGAGTTCCACCTCAGCTGATTGGACAGAGGCAGACACCTGAGTGGTGAGGGTTGGTCCTTGCCCACCTTAAAATCGGGTGGTAACCTGAGAAGAGGTGCCTTTCCCTAAACTCTGAGTCTGATACTTGAGACTCCTTCTCTCTATTCTGACAAGAACACAAAGACAAGATGTCCAAACCAGGCGGATACAGCAGCCAGTCCGACACTCCCTCGGGTAACAAGCCCAAAAGCTACCCGAACGCCGCCACTAACAAGGACCTTCTAGAGCCCAACAACCCCAAGGTGGACCGGAAGGACCAGTCAGCCAAGAGCCAGGAGAAGGACCAGATGGTTGGACTCAACAAGTTTATTAGCGTTCATTGACAAGGTGTGTTATTTTATTATTATTATTATTGATTGGATTGATCATTTTACAAAATCAATACATTGATGCAATACGTCTGTCTGAAGTCTGCTGGTAATAGAGAAACACATGTATGGCACTCCTACGTAATTATTTCAGCCATATGATATTTGATTTGATGCTTAATTTATGCATTTTCTTCCAGTTCATTGTGTAATAATTCCATTAGATAGACCCAAAACACATCTTGAGATAAAACAAATGTATATTTCTAATTATCTACAGGCCTACGTTTTTATACATTCTACTTAACTGTCATTATACTTCATTACCACCTTTACATAATTAGAAGCCTTCACTAAAATAAGAGCCTCTGTAATCATCCCAGCAGCGGGGTTTATGTAGCCAAAACATCCTACCCAGAGAGAGGTGCTCTAGCAATCTCATCACCATCACTCACAGCTGTAAAGAAAACCTGTTAGACATAGAGTCTCCTGCTCTCTGCTCTGCGTTCTGAGCCTCTCTCTTTCATTCTTTCTCTCACTTTCATTATCTCTTCTCTCTCTCTCTTTCATTCTTTCTCTCACTTTCATTATCTCTTCTCTCTCTCTCTTTCATTCTTTCTCTCACATTCATTATCTCATCTCTCTCTCTCTTTCATTCTTTCTCTCACTTTCATTCTCTTCTCTCTCTCTCTTTCATTCTTTCTCTCACTTTCATTATCTCTTCTCTCTCTCTCTTTCATTCTTTCTCTCACTTTCATTATCTCTTCTCTCTCTTTCATTCTTTCTCTCACTTTCATTATCTCTTCTCTCTCTCTCTTTCATTCTTTCTCTCACTTTCATTCTCTTCTCTCTCTCTCTTTCATTCTTTCTCTCACTTTCATTATCTCTTCTCTCTCTCTCTCTTTCATTCTTTCTCTCACTTTCATTATCTCTTCTCTCTCTCTCTTTCATTCTTTCTCTCACTTTCATTCTCTTCTCTCTCTCTCTTTCATTCTTTCTCTCACTTTCATTATCTCTTCTCTCTCTCTCTTTCATTCTTTCTCTCACTTTCATTCTCTTCTCTCTCTCTCTTTCATTCTTTCTCTCACTTTCATTATCTCTTCTCTCTCTCTCTTTCATTCTTTCTCTCACTTTCATTATCTCTTCTCTCTCTCTCTTTCATTCTTTCTCTCACTTTCATTCTCTTCTCTCTCTCTCTTTCATTCTTTCTCTCACTTTCATTATCTCTTCTCTCTCTCTCTTTCATTCTTTCTCTCACTTTCATTATCTCTTCTCTCTCTCTCTCTTTCATTCTTTCTCTCACTTTCATTATCTCTTCTCTCTCTCTCTTTCATTCTTTCTCTCACTTTCATTATCTCTTCTCTCTCTCTCTTTCATTCTTTCTCTCACTTTCATTATCTCTTCTCTCTCTCTCTCTTTCATTCTTTCTCTCACTTTCATTATCTCTTCTCTCTCTCTCTTTCATTCTTTCTCTCACTTTCATTATCTCTTCTCTCTCTCCCTCTCTCTCTTTCATTCTTTCTCTCTCGGTTAATAATAATAATAATAATAATAATAATAATAATAATAATAATAATAATAATAATAATAATAATAATAATATAATAATAATAATATAATAATATAATAATAATAATAATATTGATTGATCGGTTGATCATAGGGCGTTTTCAACTGCTAAGGTGCCACCTTGTGGCCAATAATATAATACTATTTCAAAATGGAATCTAATCTCTTGCAAATTTTCCAAACCTATTTTCTTATATAGATTTTTGGACTTGGATATAGTCAATATTATATAATATTTTTGTTGGGTTACATTTGAGAGTGTGGGGGCCTATTTGTTGTTAACAGACATATGTTGTAGTGAATCACACATTGGTTCTATATTTAACGGCCATGAGAGTCTGGGTGTAAACCTAATGCATGTTGCTGCCACCAAGCAGCCATAAAGTGTGCTTGCCACACACACACAAACCCACACAGTGGAATTATAGCTGTGGGCAGATCTGGTGTTGCCCAGTTAGTGTAATGAGACCCTTCATCACTGAGGCTCCACATATGTACGCACACACACACACACACACACACACACAACAATGGCATCCCACAAGACCAACAGTTTGTAGAGTCACTTTTTCAATATCTGTTCAATTCCTGCTAGCAGAGAAGTGGAGGCTTACAAATCTTAACCCACAATCCCCCAGTGACATGAATAAAAATGGATAGGAGTTTTTTCCTTCTATAAATCATTGTAGTTTACTCTGACTGGTTTCAGATGCAACAATCTTGATTGAGTTTCTGATCCAATATACTCTCTCTCCCTCTCCCTTTAGGTGCAAAACCTGGAGCAGCAGAACAAGGTCCTGGACACGCGTCTGAAGATCCTGAAGGAGCAGGAGGACTACCAAGGCAACGTGGACGCTGTGGTCCAACAGCTGGCCAACGAGTTGCAGCAGCAGATCCAGAAACTGGCCCGGGACAAACAGAAACTGAAGCAGGAGCTGGCCCACTGCCAGGACGAAGTGGACCAGACACGCAACAAGTCAGTGACTTCACAGAGCCTTCATATTGACTACACAGTGACTTCACATAGCCTTCACAGTTACTTCACAGAGCCTTTCGTAGTTAAGAGGTAATAGAATCAAATAGAACAGAATATAATGGAATACAATAGAATGACATTGAATTGGACAACATGCACTGCTAGAGAGAGATCTAAATGATGAATGTATCGACCATTTCAGAAAGCCCTAACAAACCACCCAACACCTGATTCCTGTGAAGCAGGCCTAGGGAGACAACTAGGACAGTCAATGGTATAATATCAATCAGAGTTTAGATATTGTACAGGTCACCAGGCCTCCAGGAAATGCCACAGTCCACAACAGGAACCTCATCAGTCTAAAGTGACAAACAGCGTTTTCTCACGCTAGGCTACGGAGCATTTTTCCACCTGGATCCCCAGGCCTCAAGAGTCGAAGGTGCTAATTCTTTATCCTTACATAAGCCTCTGTCCACTGGGTTGAGTTAAGTATATACAGGGGAGCTCTGGTGTGCCCTGCACTATGTCTGTGGGGAGAGGTAAATGTACTGTAGTCAGTGTACACTCCCCAGCCCCTCTACGCCCCTCTACGCCCCTCTACCCCCTAACCATGGGCCTCTGTGTTTACACAGTACCCACAGACATGGCTCTGAGAGTGGAGAAAATGTGGAACCTTTAGGGATCTGGGCCCATTCATCCCATCCATCCTGGGCTCTTACCCAGTCTGGATCAGGTCAACACAAGCATGCTATGCTAGGGTGTCTGTCTGACTTGGGGGTGTGAGAGGGAAACAAAGCTACAGATGGTCTGACAGTAGGATGATAAATTGACACGTCAGTCAAAAGGGTTTGGGGATGCGTGTGGTCGTGGTGTGTGTTGGTATGGTGTGTCGTGCCGTGCGCGCAAGTGTGTGCGCTCATCTGAGCTCCCATCTCAGTCATATCATACCTGGGCGGCAGGTAGCCTAGAGGTTAAGAGCATTGGGCCTGTAACCAAAAGGTTGCTAGTTTGAATCTCCAAGACAATTAGGTGAAACATCTGTCTGTGCCCTTGAGCAAGGCACTTAACCCTAATTTCTCCTGTAAGTCGCTCTGGATAAGAGCATCTGCTAAATGACTAAAATGTCAAATATCAAAACAACATCCTCTTCATTATCCACTCTGTGGTTCTCCAGGTACCAGGATGAGATCCAGAAGAAGTTGGATCTGGAGAATGACTTTGTGATCAACAAGAAGGGTGTGGATGAGGGCCACCTGGCAGCCGTGGATCTGGCTCTGGAACTGGGGGACCTGATGGGAGAACTGGACTTCCTGAGGTGGGGCTATGATGAGGTAGGCTGACTGACACACCCATCGGCCAATCAGAGGCTAGGTGGAACCAGAACCATATATAGCTAACATGGAGTCCAGTGTAAAAGTTTGCCAAACTCTCTTTACTGCATGGCGCTGTGTGGAACTATTGCAACTTACACCTACCCAATGCACAAACCATCTCAAATCTGCCAACTAGGGCAGAGCGAAGGAGGCAGTTACCTGGAATGAGACGCAGCCCAGATCTCCTTCTCTTTACCCCTTTTTCTCCCCAATTTTGTGGTATCCAATTGGTAGTTACAGTCTTGTCCCATCGCTGCAACTCCTGTATGGACTCGGGAGAGGTGAAGGTCGAGAGCCGTGCGTCCTCCAAAATACGACCCTGCCAAGCGGCACTGCTATTGGACACAATGCCCACTTAACCCGGAAGCCCTAATTGTGCGCCGCCCCATGGCTCTCCCGATCCCGGCCTGCTGTGACAGAGCCTGGACTCGAGCCAGGATCTCTAGAGGCACAGCTAGCATTGCAATGAAGTGCCTTAGACCAGTGCGCCACTCGGGAGGCCCAGATCTCCTTGTCTAATGTAGTATTGTTGTCCTGGCTGTGGTGTGACAGAATGAGACGGTGGTCGTGAAGGAGAGCAACAAGAGATCTCTAGACATGGACGAGATCATCGACAACGTCAAGAAACAGTACGCAGACATGGCCTCCCGTGCCAGAGAGGAGGCAGAGCTGTGGAACCAGAAAAAGGTGAGGATTTTTTATATTTTAGGTCATTTAGCAGACACTCTAATTCAGAGAGACTTACAGGAGCAATTAAGGTTAAATGCCTTGCTCAAGGGCACATTGGCATATTTCTCACCTGGTCGGCTCTGGGATTTGAACCAGCGACCTTTCGGTAACTGGCCCAACACTCTCAACCGGTGGTGAGTGGTGAGTGGTGAGGGGTGGTGGGGTAAGTGGTGAGGTGGGGTGAGTGGTGAGGGGTGATGGTGGTGGGAGTGGTGGGGGTGACTTGGGGTGAGTGGTGAGTGGTGGTGGGGGTGAGTGGTGAGGAGTGGTGGGGGTGACTTGTGGTGAGTGGTGGTGGTGGTGAGTGGCTGGGATGAGTGGTGTGGTGGTGAGGAGTGGGTGGTGGTGAGTGGTGAGGAGTGATGGGGGTGAAGGGTGGTGGGAATGGTGGGTGGTGGTGGTGAGGTGAGTGGTGGTGATCAGTGGTATCTATTGTCCGTCAAGAATAACTTTTGTTTCGCAACTTAATCACAGTTACACATCAGAGCCACACACACCAACATTATGTATCACAGTAAATGATGTTGAGATTGCAACAAGAGTGATGACTATCCTAAATATATTCACTGATTCCCCTCTATCCTGACTCCCTCCCTCCCCTCTCTAGACATCGCCACCTACAGGAAGCTACTGGCGGGAGAGTAGATGGTAAATGGTAAATGGCACAGTGGAGCGGTGGGACCGGGGGAGGGAAGTGTGTGTGGTGATGGGGGATGTAGGTGGGTTATGTGTGAGTGAGTGAGTGAGTGAGTGAGTGAGTGAGTGAGTGAGTGAGTGAGTGAGTGGTGAGTGAGTGAGTGAGTGAGTGAGTGAGTGAGTGAGTGAGTGAGTGAGTGAGTGAGTGAGATCCTGCCTATACTTAGCCCCTATTCTCTCTGTCCTTTCAGAATGAATGACCACAAACGTCATCAAGGTAAGAGCTCTTCTTATTCCCTCCAGTGATTCACTCTCTTCTTCATTAGTTTATTTAACCTTAGAGCCTCTAGGTAGCATCTACATGATACTTTCCTCTTCAGAGTAGCAGTGGTGGAAAAAGTTCCACATTTTCATACTTGAGTCAAAGTAAAGATACCTTAAAAGAAAATAACTAAAGTAAAAGTAAAGGTCCCCCAGTAAAACACTACTTGAGTAAAAGTTTTTGCTTTTAAATGTACTTAAGTATCAATAGTAGGCAGTAGGGATGACCAGGGATGTTCTCTGTTTAGTGAGTCCTCCAGATCAGAGGCAGTAGGGATGACCAGGGATGTTCTCTGTTTAATATATAATAATAATAATAATAATAATAATATAGTGAGTTTAGTGAGTCCTCCAGATCAGAGGCAGTAGGGATGACCAGGGATGTTCTCTGTTTAATATATAATAATAATAATAATAATAATAATATAGTGAGTTTAGTGAGTCCTCCAGATCAGAGGCAGTAGGGATGACCAGGGATGTTCTCTGTTTAGTGAGTCCTCCAGATCAGAGGCAGTAGGGATGACCAGGGATGTTCTCTGTTTAGTGAGTCCTCCAGATCAGAGGCAGTAGGGATGACCAGGGATGTTCTCTGTTTAGTGAGTCCTCCAGATCAGAGGCAGTAGGGATGACCAGGGATGTTCTCTGTTTAGTGAGTCCTCCAGATCAGAGGCAGTAGGGATGACCAGGGATGTCCTCTTGTTAAGTCCGTGAATTAGACCATTTTCCTGTCCTGCGAAGCATTAAACACGTAACAAGTACTTTTGGGTGTCAAGGTAAATGTAAGGAGTAAAAAGTACATGATTTTCTTTAGGAATGTAGTTGAGTAAATGTAAAAGTTGTAAAAAAAAAAAAAAAAGTACAGATACCGCAAACAACTAATTAAGTAGTACTTAAAAGTATTTTTACTTAAGTACTTCACACCACTGCCAAGTAGTTCTTTCCCATCCTCAGTAAATGTGTAGAAGGGTGAGTAAGAGAAAGATCTGATAGGAAGGACCTGTGTTGTGTCATGATCTGTGTGTCCAACTAAAATCAAATCATATCTCTTTTGCTCAGATTACTAAAACAAACCGACCAATCCCAGTCCTTGCTTACACGCAGACATTGATTTGCCATCGAAGCCCCTCCTGACTCTGAAACCCCTCTCATTAGATGCCGGTGGCCCCCCAAACAGCCCCAGGAAGCGTCTGCTGATCAGAATTGAGGTGGAGGCGGGCAGGGTCATGTCCAAGAGCTTACACTACTCCGACAATTAACCAAGCTCACCGTCACTCTGCTGTCGCTATAGTAACACGGCGTTGTACCACTTTCTCTCTCTCTCTCTCTTTTCCATCTAAAAACATTGCTGAGTCTTTTGTTTTACATTAAGGTCATTGTTTAATAAGCTACGGTGTTAAACTTACACACTTTGTTTTCAACTGCAGTTTGAAGACCATGTGCGACAGTAACAGGAGCTCTTACAAAATGTGTCCTGTGCTCTTTTTCATTACGTTTGTGGTGGGAGAATTTATCTGTGCTCTCTTGTGCTCGTGTGACTGGGAAGGCCATGTCCTCCAAAGCTCGAATGTCACTGAACCAGGTCCAAAATAAAAAGACAAAATATTAAGGAACCAAATATGTGTATGGTTTGTTTAAGGAGTCTGTCTGTCACCCAATACAACTCAGACCTGAACTCAAGGAATACATGGGCCTATTGTCACCACACAGACAGAGATATACTTCCTAGAACCCCGGGACCACCACTGTTGTCATATACATGGGCCTATTGTCACCACACAGACAGAGATACACTTCCTAGAACCCCGGGACCACCACTGTCGTCATATACATGGGCCTATTGTCACCACACAGACAGAGATATACTTCCTAGAACCCCGGGACCACCACTGTTGTCATATACATGGGCCTATTGTCACCACACAGACAGAGATATACTTCCTAGAACCCCGGGACCACCACTGTTGTCATATACATGGGCCTATTGTCACCACACAGACAGAGATATACTTCCTAGAACCCCGGGACCACCACTGTTGTCATATACATGGGCCTATTGTCACCACACAGACAGAGATACACTTCCTAGAACCCCGGGACCACCACTGTTGTCATATACATGGGCCTATTGTCACCACACAGACAGAGATACACTTCCTAGAACCCCGGGACCAGCACTGTTGTCATATACATGGGCCTATTGTCACCACACAGACAGAGATACACTTCCTAGAACCCCGGGACCAGCACTGTTGTCATATACATGGGCCTATTGTCACCACACAGACAGAGATACACTTCCTAGAACCCGGGACCAGCACTGTTGTCATATACATGGGCCTATTGTCACCACACAGACAGAGATACACTTCCTAGAACCCCGGGACCACCACTGTTGTCATATACATGGGCCTATTGTCACCACACAGACAGAGATACACTTCCTAGAACCCCGGGACCAGCACTGTTGTCATATACATGGGCCTATTGTCACCACACAGACAGAGATACACTTCCTAGAACCCCGGGACCAGCACTGTTGTCATATACATGGGCCTATTGTCACCACACAGACAGAGATACACTTCCTAGAACCCCGGGACCAGCACTGTTGTCATATACATGGGCCTATTGTCACCACACAGACAGAGATACACTTCCTAGAACCCCGGGACCAGCACTGTTGTCATATACATGGGCCTATTGTCACCACACAGACAGAGATACACTTCCTAGAACCCCGGGACCAGCACTGTTGTCATATACATGGGCCTATTGTCACCACACAGACAGAGATACACTTCCTAGAACCCCGGGACCAGCACTGTTGTCATATACATGGGCCTATTGTCACCACACAGACAGAGATATACTTCCTAGAACCCCGGGACCAGCACTGTTGTCATATACATGGGCCTATTGTCACCACACAGACAGAGATACACTTCCTAGAACCCCGGGACCAGCACTGTTGTCATATACATGGGCCTATTGTCACCACACAGACAGAGATACACTTCCTAGAACCCCGGGACCACCACTGTTGTCATATACATGGGCCTATTGTCACCACACAGACAGAGATACACTTCCTAGAACCCCGGGACCAGCACTGTCGTCATATACATGGGCCTATTGTCACCACACAGACAGAGATATACTTCCTAGACCCCGGGACCAGCACTGTCATATAAGTCATATACATGGGCCTATTGTCACCACACAGACAGAGATACACTTCCTAGAACCCCGGGACCACCACTGTCATATAAGTACCTTTTGATAAACACAGCTGTCTAATTTGACAATGGTCATGTTAAACACAACTGTCTAATTTGACAACGGTCATGTTAAACACAACTGTCTAATTTGACAACGGTCATGTTAAACACAACTGTCTAATTTGACTACTGTCATGTTAAACACAACTGTCTAATTTGACAACTGTCATGTTAAACACAACTGTCTAATTTGACAACTGTCATGTTAAACACAACTGTCTAATTTGACAACTGTCATGTTAAACACAACTGTCTAATTTGACAACGGTCATGTTAAACACAACTGTCTAATTTGACAACTGTCATGTTAAACACAACTGTCTAATTTGACAACGGTCATGTTAAACACAACTGTCTAATTTGACTACTGTCATGTTAAACACAACTGTCTAATTTGACAACTGTCATGTTAAACACAACTGTCTAATTTGACAACTGTCATGTTAAACACAACTGTCTAATTTGACAACTGTCATGTTAAACACAACTGTCTAATTTGACAACGGTCATGTTAAACACAACTGTCTAATTTGACAACTGTCATGTTAAACACAACTGTCTAATTTGACAACGGTCATGTTAAACACAACTGTCTAATTTGACTACTGTCATGTTAAACACAGCTGTCTAATTTGACAACTGTCTTGTTAAACACAACTGTCTAATTTGACAACTGTCTTGTTAAACACAACTGTCTAATTTGACAACGGTCATGTTAAACACAACTGTCTAATTTGACAACGGTCATACTTTTAAACACAACTGTCTAATTTGACAATTGGTCATCACCTTTAAACACAACTGTCTAATTTGACAACTGTCATGTTAAACACAACTGTCTAATTTGACTACTGTCATGTTAAAACAACTGTCTAATTTGACAACGGTCATGTTAAACACAACTGTCTAATTTGACAACTGTCTTGTTAAACACAACTGTCTAATTTGACAACTGTCTTGTTAAACACAACTGTCTAATTTGACAACGGTCTTGTTTGTTAAACACAACTGTCTAATTTGACAACGGTCATGTTAAACACAACTGTCTAATTAGCGGGACAACGGTCATGTTAAACACAACTGTCTAATTTGACAACTGTCATGTTAAACACAACTGTCTAATTTGACTACTGTCATGTTAAACACAACTGTCTAATTTGACAACGGTCATGTTAAACACAACTGTCTAATTTGACAACGGTCATGTTAAACACAACTGTCTAATTTGACAACGGTCATGTTAAACACAACTGTCTAATTTGACAACTGTCATGTTAAACACAACTGTCTAATTTGACTACTGTCATGTTAAACACAACTGTCTAATTTGACAATGGTCATGTTAAACACAACTGTCTAATTTGACAATGGTCATGTTAAACACAACTGTCTAATTTGACAATGGTCATGTTAAACACAACTGTCTAATTTGACAATGGTCATGTTAAACACAACTGTCTAATTTGACAATGGTCATGTTAAACACAACTGTCTAATTTGACAACGGTCATGTTAAACACAACTGTCTAATTTGACAACGGTCATGTTAAACACAACTGTCTAATTTGACAACTGTCATGTTAAACACAACTGTCTAATTTGACAACGGTCATGTTAAACACAACTGTCTAATTTGACAACTGTCATGTTAAACACAACTGTCTAATTTGACAACGGTCATGTTAAACACAACTGTCTAATTTGACAACTGTCTTGTTAAACACAACTGTCTAATTTGACAACGGTCATGTTAAACACAACTGTCTAATTTGACTACTGTCATGTTAAACACAACTGTCTAATTTGACAACGGTCATGTTAAACACAACTGTCTAATTTGACAACTGTCATGTTAAACACAACTGTCTAATTTGACAACATTTACATTTACATTTAAGTCATTTAGCAGACGCTCTTATCCAGAGCTACTTACAAATTGGTGCACTCACCTTATGACATCCAGTGGAACAGTCACTTTACAATAGTGCATCTAAATCTTAAAGAGCGGGGGGTGAGAGGGATTACTTATCCTATCCTAGGTATTCCTTAAAGAGGTGGGGTTTCAGGTGTCTCCGGAAGGTGGTGATTGACTCCGCTGTCCTGGCGTCGTGAGGGAGTTTGTTCCACCATTGGGGGCCAGAGCAGCGAACAGTTTTGACTGGGCTGAGCGGGAGCTGTACTCAGTGGTAGGGAGGCGAGCAGGCCAGAGGTGGATGAACGCAGTGCCCTTGTTTGGGTGTAGGGCCTGATCAGAGCCTGGAGGTACTGAGGTGCCGTTCCTCTCACAGCTCCGAGGCAGAGCACCATGGTCTTGTAGCGGATACGAGCTTCAACTGGAAGCCAGTGGAGAGAACGGAGGAGCGGGGTGACGTGAGAGAACTTGGGAAGGTTGAACACCAGACGGGCTGAGGACAGTTCTGGATGAGTTGAAGGGTTTAATGGCACAGGCAGGAGCCCAGCCAACAGCCAGTTGAGTAATTCAGACGGGAGATGACAAGTGCCTGGATTAGGACCTGCGCCGCTTCCTGTGTGAGACAGGGTCGTACTCTGCGGATGTTGTAGAGCATGAACCTACAGGAACGGGCCACCGGAACGGGCCACCGACAACAGTCATGTTAAAACACAACTGTCTAATTTGTCTAATTGTTAAACACAACTGTCTAATTTGACAACTGTCATGTTAAACACAACTGTCTAATTTGACAACGGTCATGTTAAACACAACTGTCTAATTTGACAACTGTCATGTTAAACACAACTGTCTAATTTGACAACTGTCATGTTAAACACAACTGTCTAATTTGACAACGGTCATGTTAAACACAACTGTCTAATTTGACAACGGTCATGTTAAACACAACTGTCTAATTTGACAACTGTCATGTTAAACACAACTGTCTAGTTTGACAACTGTCATGTTAAACACAACTGTCTAGTTTGACAACGGTCATGTTAAACACAACTGTCTAATTTGACAACGGTCATGTTAAACACAACTGTCTAATTTGACAATGGTCATGTTAAACACAACTGTCTAATTTGACAATGGTCATGTTAAACACAACTGTCTAATTTGACAATGGTAATGTTAAACACAACTGTCTAATTTGACAATGGTCATGTTAAACACAACTGTCTAATTTGACAATGGTCATGTTAAACACAACTGTCTAATTTGACAATGGTCATGTTAAACACAACTGTCTAATTTGACAATGGTCATGTTAAACACAACAGTCAATTTGACAATGGTAATGTTAAACACAACAGTCTAATTTGACAATGGTCATGTTAAACACAACTGTCTAATTTGACAATGGTCAAATGTTAAACACAACTGTCTAATTTGACAATGGTCATGTCAAACACAACTGTCTAATTTGACAATGGTCATGTTAAACACAACTGTCTAATTTGACAATGGTAATGTTAAACACTAGCATGAGGACCCTTTCTCATTTAGTGTTCAAAGTAAAGACTGTAGTTCCATGTGGTATACAGACTGTTCTGGGTGGATGGAGATAAGAGAGCGACCGAGAGAGAGAGACATGCAGAGAGAGAGGGACACAGAGAGAGAGACACATGCAGAGAGAGAGGGACACAGAGAGACAGACACACAGAGAGAGAGCGACACAGAGAAAGAGACACACAGAGAGAGAGAGAGAGAGACACATGCAGAGAGAGAGACACACAGAGAGAGAGACACACAGAGAGAGAGCGACACAGAGAAAGAAACACAGAGAGAGCGACAGAGAGAGAGACACAGAGAGAGAGAGACACAGATAGGGAGACACACACACACACAGAGAGACAGACACAGAGAGACAGAGACACAGAGAGACAAAGAAAGAAAGAGAGAGATGCTTGTTGGGAACACCAGCTGATGATGAGACAGGGATATGATGGATAGCAGGATGTCTGGGAGACTGCCTGGTCTCTTACCATATTTCACTCCATCACTCCTCCCTCTCTCACACACACACCCAGACAAATGCAACACACACACCCAGACAAATGCAACACACACACCCAGACAAATGCAACACACACACCCAGACAAATGCAACACACACACCCAGACAAATGCAACACACACACCCAGACAAATGCAACACACACACCCAGACAAATGCAACACACACACCCAGACAAATGCAACACACACACCCAGACAAATGCAACACACACACACAGTATTGTACATAATTTTTTTTGACCCCATGTTAATAATCTGTCTCTCTCAACGTCATGTAAAAATTCAGACCTTTTATAGTTACACATGGCTGGCTCTTACCCGGACTCTCTCTCACGCTCTAGTCTAGTTGAAAAGATGTTTACACGTGAAATAGTTAGTGTGAATAGTCACACTAAAGTTCTCTTGTTTTCCCCATATGCACGAGTTATAGTTTCAACAAAGACATAGAAAATGTATACTTGATTTGCCGAGTAGGCAATAAAGTAGCGTTATAAACTTTGCACATTAAACTGTGAATATGACCAACCCTGTTTGAGGGCTATTAGAAATCAGTAGATAAAACAGTCTTGCTTCAAGGATTCTTAGCACACTGATACAGACTTACAAATAGGCAGACAATGAAAGAACCATTCTTGTTTTCACTTCAATTTTGGAAAGATGATTATCTTCCCAGATATGGTGTAACCTAAAGAACTTCAGTTCCTGTCTGGCTCTTTTCAAATGTGATCTAAATGTTAGAATCTCAGAGTTCTAATCACTCCCCTGTGTTCCAGATGTATTTTGGACTGCGGAGGAGCACAGAGCACACCCCTCCCTCCCCTGTTCAGAGCACATACCAGCACCAGATAAAGAATATGGAGGGAGAGAAAGTGTGTGAGGGAGGGGGAGGGAGGGAAAGGGAGGGAGGGAGGGAGGGAGGGAGGGGGAGGGAGGGAGGGAGGGAGGGAGGGAGGGAGGGAGGGAGGGAGGGAGGGGAGATGGGAGGGATGGGAGAGATGAGAGAGAGAGAGAGAGAGAGAGAGAGAGAGAGAGAGAGAGAGAGAGAGAGAGAGAGAGAGAGAGAGAGAGAGCGAGTGAGAAAGAGAGGGTGAGGAGATGAGATGCTGTAGTGATTGATGGAGTAGTCAATTAGATCCATCTTAATTCGTCCCATCTGCTCTTTCATATCCAAATGAGACCAGTTCATCATCATAGAGGTCTCTGTTGATAATTCACAACATTATGTTTCTCTCTAATGGATTCAATCAACTTGAAAAATAGAAAGATTGGTGACTTCTACAGTGATTGTTTTGAATTTATTATGACTACCCAAGTAGTGTACACATGTATACTGATGGCTTTAAACATAACGGCCCCAATGGCAAGAGTCACACATGCTGTGACTATAAACTGACAGACATGGGAGAGGTGGGGCAACCCTACCAGTCCTGCACCTCAAATGGGGTCTTTCTGCGACTCCCTTACAGCTAGAGTCCACAGACTCGGGGCGCCACTGCCCTCATCCAGGAGCAGAGGATGCTTCATCATCCATATGCTATAATCCCCATTTATAATCCCACACGTCCATCCCCAAAGTGAGAGCAGCCCTGTCCTGGCTACTCAGGGAGCCATATCCTCAGAGTCCTGTCTCCTCCTCCATCTGTCTCTGAGTTTATGGAGGAGTTTCCTCACCGGGTCCGTGTACTGCCTGTTGGCCAGCCCCAGGACCAGCGGCATCACTGCCATGCTCCCGATCCCCGTGCACGACAGCACGATGTGTGTGGTGGAGTTCCCGCGCGTCTCCTTGCTGAGCAGAAACGCCACGCAGACATGTATGTAGATGATGTAGGGCACCCAGCAGACCAGGAAGGTCAGCGACACGGCGGCCACACACCGCGTGTAGCGGAGGTTGAGCCGCTGCTCCCGTTCCATGGCCTGACCGCCCCCCCTGGTCGCCACAGAGCGGTGCAGCCGACAGATATCCTTCATCTGGCCCCGGGTGATCCACAGCACACGTCCCGTCATGGCCGCGATGGACAGGATGGCAGGCGCCAGCAGCCCGTACACCTCGAGGTAGATGAAGGCGTTGGGGAAGACCCGTCTGTAAGAGCAGCACTCAGAGCCGACCGGTGCCGCTACCGCTGCCACCACGGTGGAACAGTTCACCGGCGCACCCGGCGCGCCCGTGTCGTTAAACGAGCAGCAGCCGTTCCACCCTGGGCCGGCCCGGTTGTTCCATCCGAAGGCGGGCAGGGAGGCGTAGAGCAGTGGCGGCGCCCACACGGCGAGCAGCACCAGCGGGAAGTGGCGGTGAACCCAGAAGCTACTATAATGTAACGGACTCATGATGCACATGTACCTCTCATAATGAACTATCACCAGGTTAAACAGGAACGCCAGGAACAAGAAATTAGGAAAAATATGAACCAGGAGACAGGAGCTAAAACTCAGCGGACGGTTGAGTCCCATCCAGGGGATGAACGGCAGAGCCACGCCCGTACACAGGTCAGCCACTAGCAGGCTCAGGAAGAAGTAGTTTGTGGTGTTGTAGAGCTGACGGTTACAGGAGATGCCCAGGATGATGACCAGGTTGGCCAGGATGATGGCGGTGGACAGGGGCACGGTGATGGCGTAGATGAGACGTGCCTCCGACAGCAGCGGCCGCACAGCAGAGTCATTGGCCAGGTCATCCATGGCGGTGGTTGTGTTCCTCCACAGTTGTCCTTAGTGTGCCAGACCTTTGCCCCCACTGCTACGGAGACTTCCACAGCTCCCATTAAACTGCAGGAAGCCTGGGTGAAGACAGACAGACAGACAGACAGAATACAGTGAGACCATGGAGCATGATATATTCAGAGCTCAAAAACAAACTGCCAGTTAGTCGATCTGGATAAGAATGTTGGCTAAATGACCGACATATAAATGTAAACGCAAACTGCTCTCTGGTCTAGAGACCATATGAAGCTGTAAATCCAGTTTATCAAGAAGACAGGCTTGGACCCCTGAAATAGCCTCTGTCTCTAGCATCAAGTATCAATGGTATTAATTGATCAACAAATCAGGCAGAAAAGATTCCCAGCAGTACATCAGGGCTTGAGGGTCTGTAATTGAACCCTAGTTTTTTGGTTAAATGGCCTATTTAGGTAAAACACAGTGTCTTCGTGTTCTGTCTCTCCACTTGTAGATAGATGTACGTAGATGTTATCTCTCTTTTTAAAAATATTTTATTTTTGCATTTTCCAATTAAGAACATTCAAAACAAAAGTGAAAAGATATTAGACAACGATAGGACAAAGTGACAAAAATAAATTATAATTATAGTTATATAAACAAACATGCAATAATAAAAAAAGTTTTAAAAATTCTAAAAATTCTAAAAAATAACGAGACATTGGATCACCTGCCGTAGGCTACATATTATACATTACGTGTGAAACATTATGTGAGGATTATATATAGATTCAATCAATGAGATGTGGGGGGAGATTCTCCATATAGTCAATAAAAGGTTGCCAAATTCCTCAAGCAGTAAGTGATTTTCTCCAAAGGGATACAACTATTAACTTCCGAAAGCCACATTGCAACTGGCAGGGAGGAATCCAATATCCATTTCAAGGCAATACATTTCTTGGCAATCGCTAGCAATATTTCTGTTAGCTTTGTAGTATGGCTTTGCCTAAGATTGGAGTTAGTAAAGTGACCTCCGGGTCTAAAGGGAATGCAACCCCGTGAATTGAGGATATGGTATCGCATACCCCCTGCCAGAAACCGTGTAGTTTTGAACACTGCCAAGTGGAATGGAGTAATGTTCCTTCATCTGAGCCACATCTAAAACATAGGGAGGAGATATCTGGGTTGAACCTGTGCAGTCTAGATGGGGTGATATAGAGCTGATGGAGGAAATTAAACTGGATCAGTCTGTATCTGGAGTTCAATGTGGATGTAACCCCTTCCCTGCATAGGTCACTCCATAGATCCTCATCAAGATCAATACCCAGATCTCTCTCCCATCTAAGTCTGGGTTTATCTAGCCCAGGCAGTGTTAGTCCTGACATAAGAGCATTGTAAACACGGGAAATGGTCTTGAACAGTGGTTGGTCTGCGTGGCAGAGTTGTTCAATAGATGACATCTTAGGTAGGTTCCATTGTCCCTTGAGAGTCACCCTAATAAAGTTTCGTAGTTGTAGGTAGCAAAAGAAGTCCCGGTTAGGCAAGTGGTATTTCTGTTTCAGCTGATCAAAAGACATAAGAACTCCCTCCTCGTAACAATGTTCCAGAAGAGTGATCCCCTTATTAGACCATGGTCTAAAGTTACTATTCTGGAAAAACATAGGGATCAATCTATTGTTCCATAAAGGGGTTTTAGGGGAAAGGAATCCCCCTCGTCCGAACAGCTCATGCAGTTTGCACCATGCCAGGACAGAATGTATGATTAAAGGGTTGTCTGTGATGGTTTTTATAGATTTTCTGTCCCATTTGTAAAACAAATCTGCCCCAGTGTCATCATTTACCTCAAGCTTTTCAATGTTCAACCATGAGGGAGAGGGACCATTGTCAAACCTCTGAGCCAGAAACCTAGACTGTGCAGCCCAGTAGTACATTCTAAAATTGGGGAGGTTTAAGCCCCCTTGACTGTAGTCAAGGGTCAGTTTATCCAGGCCAACCCTAGGGGTTTTGCCGTGCCAGATAAACCGTCTGGTCAGCTTGTCGAGAGAGGAAAAAAATGCTGCGGAAACAGGGATAGGGAGAGATTGAAACAGATATAGAAACCTGGGCAGGACATTCATTTTAGTTATATTGATTCTACCCAGTAGAGTGAGAGGTAAGTCCATCCATTTACAAAGGTCAACCTCCACCTTTTGCAACAAACTGGCCAGATTGAGTTTATAGAGGTTGTTCAGATTACCAGCCACCATTATGCCCAAATATGTGAAGGCCATAGGAGACCATCTAAAAGGAAACTTGTGCTTGATGGTATGATGGTCAAAGACAGACAACGGTAGGATTTCACTTTTATCAAGATTGACCTTATATCCAGAGAAAGAACTATAACACTGTAGTAGGATCTGAGAGAGGGAGTGTTCTGGGTTTGTTAGGAATAAGATAAGGTCGTCCGCAAAGAGTGATAATTTATGGGTATGGGGGCCCACCTCAAAGCCATGTATGTCAGGGCACGTTCTAATAGCCTCAGCTAACGGTTCGATGGCGAGGGCAAAGAGGTGGGGGCTAATTGGGCAACCTTGTCTGTTCCCCCTATAAAGAGGGAAAGAGGAGGAAGTAATCCCATTGGTAGCAATCCTAGCTTTAGGAGATTTGTAGAGTGATTTTATCAAATTTACAAACACGGTACCTAAACCGAACTTTTCCAAGACGCGAAAGAGGTATGGCCATTCAACCCTATCAAAGGCCTTTTCAGCGTCGAGGGAGACTGCGACACCAGGTCATTCCCACCCAAACTAAAAGGAGAAACCAATGTTTTTTCTGGTAGGCGCAACCTACCTGGCACCCCTATAAATAATAACCTCAAGTCAAAACCGTTACATAAAAAGGTGAATTATATCAAAGAACCTTCTGAGATTATTGGAGGACAATCTATTAATTATGAAGCCAGTCTGATCTGGGTTGACCAACAGGGGAAGACATGACTCCAGTTTCTTAGATAGCATCTTGGTGACCAGTTTACAATCTGTGTTAAGGAGAGAGATTGGTCTATAGGAGGCGCACTTTAGCGGGTTTTTCCCTTTCTTGTGGATTACAGTAATCACTGCTTGAGAGAGGACTCTGGAAAGCAGTTGTCTTCCCTGGCTTTTTTAAGTACCTCCATAAGGTAGGGGACCAACAGCTCCCTAAATTCTTTATAGAACTCTGGAGGGAAGCCATCCTCCCCAGGAGATTTATTAGAAGGTAAGGATTTAATGGCCTCCAACAATTCAGGGACTGAGAAGTGTTCACTCAGGCGCTCGCTGTCTTCCCCTGACAGGCATGGGAGGAGAGGAGAGAAAGGAGTCTATCTCTGATAGATCATCGCTTGATTGGGAAGTGTAGAGGTCTTCATAGTATTTCTTAAAAGTATTATTAATGTCAGTAGGGTCGAAAGATATCTCTTTAGTGAGAGTTTCTAAGTCATTAATTGTCCTCTTACTTTCCTCTGCTTTCAGTTGCCATGCCAATACTTTGTGAGCTTTCTCTCCACGCTCATAATAACGCTGTTTTGATTTAGTGATGGCCCTCTCAGCTTGATATGTGTTCAGAATATTATATTTAAGTTTTTTATTTACCAAAAGCCTGTATAGATCTTTAGTCGGGCCTCTTTGGTAGGTTCTCTCTAGCTCGGAGATTTCAGATTCAAGAGCACTCAGTTCCGCACCGTGTTTTTTCTTCAGCCCTTTAGTATAGGAAATAATCTGTCCCCTCAGGTAGGCCTTCAATGTGTCCCAAAGAATGAAGCTGTCAGGGGCAGAGGGTTTGTTTGTCAAAGTAAAAATATTGATCTGCATCTTTGATGAATGCACAAAATTCAGGTTGCTTTAGAAGTGTAGAATTTAGTCTCCATCTATATGCTCCATTTACCTTGGTAGGAATGGAGATTGATAATACCAGAGGAGAATGGTCACTAAGCAATCTGGGGAGATACTCGACATCTAACACTCTATGAAACAGTTGTGTCGAAAGTAAAAAGTTATCTATTGTAAGTCGCTCTGGATAAGAGCGTCTGCTAAATGACTTAAATGTAAATGTAAATCTATGTGTGTGTGTGTTTTGTGTGGGTGTGAATAAAAAGAGTAGTCCCTATCCTGTGGGTGCAACTGTCTCCAGATGTCTAGTAAATTGAGATCTTTCATGAATGACATGGTGAGCTTGCCGGCTTTGTTAAGAAGTGAGGGTTTGTCAGAAGACCTATCAAGAACTGTATCTAAGCAAAAATTAAAATCTCCTCCAACCAGTAGCCATCCTGGTGGTGCTTGAGCGACCTGAAGGAAGACATTCTGAATAAACATATGGTCATCGAAGTTAGGAGCATAAATATTCAATAGGGTCCAAGACTCTGAAAACATATGCCCCTGCACCAAAACAAACCTGCCAGAGGGATCAGAGATGGTGTTGTTGACACAGAAGGGGATGTGTCTACTAATCAAAATTGCAGTTCCTCTTGCTTTGGAGTTAAAAGAGGATGCAAAAACTTGTCCTAACATTCCCTTTTCAATTTCTTGTGTTCACTGGCTGTAAGATGTGTTTCTTGTAAAAATACAATGTCAGCCTTTAATTTCTTAAGGTATGTATAGACTCTTTTCCTTTTAATCGGGCTGTTAAGACCTTTTACGTTGAATGTGACATATTTTAGTGGATTAAGCATAGGTTGGGTTTCAAATATGTAACTGAATAGAAATCTATCATATGCAGAGGAAATGTTTCAACTTTGGTTTGAGCACAAAAGTGACCTGTGTGTCTCTTTAGGGAGGAAACAATAAACATAGAAAAAAGGAAAAAAAAAACTCATAAAAATCCCACCCACCCCGATTGTCAGACTAGAACAACAGTCCCAACAATCAAACATGAATACACTTGTAGAGATACGTTGCTGCTCGCTTTCCATCTTGCTCTTACTAGCTAAACCTTGGCGTAAACTAAAACCTGCAAGCTCTCTAAATTGAAAACAAACATTGTGAATAGATATTTATGGCTGAATATTTACTGCCCACGGTAAGGGCTGCTTGAGTCTCTTTACGAAAGATGAACATAAATGAGGGGGAAAGCAGTGGGCCTAAACCCACTTATTGCTTCGCCCAGTAGATATGGACTAAACCAAAATATACTCTCCTGTAAATGTAATAGAACTCACCCCGGGAAGATACGGTTAGTTCAAAATGTACAAATCAATTAAAGTGACCGGGAGATACCAGCAGTTCAATCCGGATAAGAGAAAACAAACAAACTGCATTTTATCGCCCAGAGAGACAGTCCTGGCTCAGACTCAGACGTTGCTCAGTTCTTTGAGAAAAGTGTGCACTTCTCCCGGTGTGTTGAAGAGATGGCTTCGGCCTTTGTACTGAACTTTCATCCGCGCAGGGTGGATGAGATAGCCGGTGATGTTCTTCTCCTTCAGTGCTTTGGCGGCAGGTCTGAACTGCTTGCGGCGTCTGGCGAGGTCCGCGCTCATATCCGGGAAAAGGCTTTGGCTCTTGCGAGTTGCAGTATCTTCTCTCTGTCTTGGAAACGGAGGAACCTGATCAGGACGGCTCGTGGGGGCTCATCTGGCCGGGGTTTCGGCGCTGATGTTCTGTGGGCGCGTTCGATTTCCAGTGGCTTGGTGAAGTTGATTATGCCTAGGACCTCCGGGATCCATTGAGTGAAGAAACGGACCGGGTCACAGCCCTCGCTGTCCTCTTTCAATCCCACCACACGGATATTACAACGTCTACTCTGGTTCTCCATCTGATCTACTTTGTTTTTGAGGTAGGCAATTGTCCTTTTGCAGTTGTGTCAAGACCTGGTCATGTCTAGCAATGGTATCTTCAACTGTGCTAATGCGCAGCTCTGCCTCAGTCGTTCTCAAAAGGAGATCATTCATGGAGGATTTCAGGTCGTCAATGGAAGAATGGAGTTCAGCCGATTTCTTATCGATTTTCAGAGAAAGACCTCTGTTACCATCCTGAATTTCCCGGAGGACAGTAGCCAGCATGTCGGCAGGCTCGCAAGAGGCTGCTGAGAGCAACAGTCTGGAACTGTCGTCTGAGTTGTGAGGGCTAATGCTAATCTTGCTAGCTGTAGCGTTATCGTTATCTTGGGAATCAACAACGTTTTGGTCGTCCTTCTTGCCTCTCGGTCGGAGGTCCATGGCTCTTTGGGAAGGTAAGTACTTGACAATTTATCAGCCGATGTTAGAATATTGTTTCAACGATGTTATTTAGGTAAAAATAGAATAACTTTGAAGAGCTTGGTTTGTCAACGTCTGCTCAGCTCCGCGGCATCACGTGTCTCCCAGATGTTATCTCTTTAGACACAATTACAACAGTCATCATGGCCGCAGGATTGCCGTTTCCTCCCCATTGCCCCAGCATAAGAGAGAGGAATGTTTAAAAGACGAGTGTCTTTGTTTTCTTCCTGCAGACTGCTGCGGTTCACGTAGATTGATCCCAAAGGAAATGTAATATCAAGCCTTTGGTTTGAATAGGCAGGAAGAGAGAAGGACAACAACAGGGAGGGAGTTGACAAAATGAAAGCCCTATATTACTGTAAATGACAGGTAATCTTATTTGGGGGAGGGGGGGTAGAGTTGACACAATGAAACCCCTATATTACTGTATATGCTATACATTTCTATCTGAATGTTTTGATAGAAATATAATGGATATATTCTATATGACAAGCAATTGCATATAATCTATCTCTCTTATAATCTATCTCTCTATCTCTCTATATAATCTATCTCTCTCTCTCTCACTCTTACAAAGAAATGTACTGGCTTGAACCTACAGGGGTTATTGGACTGTCCTCATAGGCAAACCCTTTGAAGAACCCTTTTGCTTCCAGGTAGAACCCCTTTGAGTTCCAGGTAAGACCCTTTCCACAGAGGGTTCTACATGGAACCAAAAAGGGTTTTCCTATGAGGACAACCAAAGAACCCTTTTGGAACCCTTTTTTCCAAGAGTGTACTGAACAGACCCCATCAGGTCAGACTCTGTGGTTAGTTATCAAACGCCTTCTTTAGGCTTCTGTCATTTCTGGACCCAGCTGGCTGAGGGTCCAGTATCTAGACAAGCACAACTAATGCAGGGTTGCAGAAAGTGACACCACACTGGAAAAAGCTAAGCGTTCCTAGACACATTTCTATGTGAGATACATTGTCTCACATACAGTAACACCCTCATGTACAAATGTAGGATTTTAATTTGATCACGCATTTGTAGCTGAGAATTTTCTTGCAAAGCAGAAAATGCAAACCTGTAGTGTATTCAAAGTTTTAAAAGGCTTCTAAAGTATGTAATTTCCACTTTAAAATGCCAGACTTGATTTGAACAGATAGCTCTCTAAAAAGACCACGTATGCAGCTAAAGTGAAGGACTAAATTGAAATGTTAGCCTCAGAAAACTCCACCACGATTGCTGAAGGATTAAATTGAAGCCTTAGCGGGGAGACGATTTCATTTGTAGCTCATTTATGAGCTGAATGGCCCGGCTGCTATGGTGAAAACAGTGGTTGAAGCCTTAGCGGGGAGACAACTTCATTTATAGCTCATTTATGAGCTGAATGGCCCGGCTGCTATGGTGAAAACAGTGGTTGAAGAACCGTTGCTTTTCCATTGTTGTTTTTTCGTTGCACTTGCATTCAGTAGTATCTATGAATCCTATTGTACACGGGTGGTTTCTAATGTTGTGAGATTCTCGCCAGTGTTTACAGAACAACTGGTTCTGAGAGATTAGGATCAGGAGCTGCAATTGTAACGTTAAGCAACTGTAACAAAATGGATGACTGCAGTGTAGCCACTATGGTGTTTTCATGGATTGCTAAAACATAATAATATGAGTGTGTATTCTTATTTTTAAAAATGTAGCTCTGTACCTGTCTATTAATGCTTTGTATTGTCATTTTATGTAGTTCTGTCCTTCAGCTGTAATTGTCTGTTGGTGTTCTGTATTATGTCATATTTGATGTTTTGTGTTGGACCCCAGGAAGAGGAGCTGCAGCTTTGGCTGTAACAAACATGGACCCTAATAAAATACCAACGAAAAACGTACTAACCTCTACAATTATTTAATCTTTTAATTCAATTATAGTCCACATAATTCACATTTCCTGTTGCTGCAGGATTATCCTCCTGCTGTAGAAAATTGGCTCAGATTAAGATCCTACATCTGTAGCCCTACTTTACGAGTTGAAGCTGTTCTTAATAATGTGCTGTAATGTGCCTAAAGGTAATAAACCAACATGCCAGAATATATGTTGATTCCCGGGACCACCTGGGAACACGCATGACTCCAAGTCGCTTTGGATAAAAGCATCCGCTTAATGGCATATACTATGATCATTACTACTAGTCACTTTAATAACGCCCCTTTAAGAATGTTTACATATCTCACATTACTCATCTCTAGAAACGGTATCCTTCACTATCTATTCTTTACTATCTATTGCATCTTAGCCGCTCTGTCACTGCTCATCCATATATTTTATACTTACATATTCTCATCCCATTCCTTTACTAGATTGTGTGTATTAGGTTTTGTTGTGGAATTGTTAGATATTAGCTGTTAGATACTGCTGCACTGTCGGATGTAGAAGCATTTCGCTACACTCACAATAACATCTGCATGTGTATGTGACCAATAAAATTTGATTTGTACAAAGCCAAACTTTTGACTCCTTTGCTTAGAGGATCAAGTAAAAAACTGCTTTAGAACAGACTCCATGCAGTTTGACAGTGGCGTGGTAACAGATGTCCTTGCAAGAGACAGTGGGTTAATGGACTAAAGCATAACGTGTACTCCCTTGTCAACCCTATACAAAAGGGTTAAATGAATGGCTTCCATTCTTTCAAAATGGAGTGTTCATTTCGATCAGGGATGGGCAACTCCAGTCCTCGGGGGCCTGATAGGTGTCACACTTTTGCCCCAGCCCCATCTAACACACCTGACTCCAATAATCAACTAATCATGATCTTCAGTTTAGAATTCAATTAGTTTAAATCAGCTGTGTTTACTGGGGATGTGGATAAAGTGTGACACTACTCCGACCCCTGAGGACTGGAGTTGCCCAACCCTGAATAAAATGGTAGGTGAGAGAGGAGTGTTTCTTAATCCTGGTCCTGTGGATCCAAAGGAGTGCACATTTTAGTGTTTGCCTTACCACTAACACACCTGATTAAAATCATCAAAGCTCGATGATGAGTTGATCATTTGAATCAGGTGTGTAGTGCTAAAACAGGACCAGGATTACAAAACACTGGGTTATAGCCGGATGTAACTGTGTTTCTCCTATTAGAAAATCCTTCTATAACAAAATACTCATTTACTTTTGACCATTTTACAGTAAAAATGGAAAATGTACATTTTCATTTTATAGTAATTTGATAATTATAATTAAGGTTTAGTCAAGTCTACTTTTAACTGAGCTCCAACTCCTCAGAGGTTGAAGAACCCTACATGCTCATGTGATTCATATGTCTTGATTCATATGTACATTAGAAGAAAATGGTGTTGAAAACAAGGCTCACCTTTGTAGGACAAGAGATTCAGTCGTCGGTTCCCTGTGAAGGAGAAACGCTGTATCATCGTTTGATTAGAGAACAGGTGTATGCCACAGACAGGTATTGCTTATATCAACAACATGTAGATCCCAAATAACACCCTTTCTCCTCTGTGACCTTCCACAGTCTCTAAATCACTTGCCACACTACACATATTCCCTGTGGTGAATCTAGCCAACGCTACAGAGAACTGTCCTGCTGCCCCTCAGAAAGCCCTTGCGGTGAGGCAGAGAGGAGCTGAGTGCAGGGGCTTCCTAACAGATGCTGGGTCTTAAAGGGGAAGTACACTCAGAGAGGGGAAGTGGGAGCACGGCCTGTAAAGCAGTGAGTTGCTGTCAGTCAGGTGCCACAACAGAGCTAAAGGGAGTATTCACGTTATACATTTGGGAAATGTGTGGACTGCGGATGTGTTTATGAAATGATGCCTTATTGGCCATCTTAAATGAAGAACTTACTGGCCATTATGAATGAAGATCACGTGATGAACTACATGTCTACAACGATCCTCTTCGGTATGTTCCTTTTCCACCGGACCCCAACGCAAGCACACGTTCCTTACTTCTGAATACACAGATGCTCCTGTATCCAAGCACACATTCCTTACTTCTCAATACACAGATGCTCCTGTATCCAACACAACATTCCTATGAATGTATGTCCTTGCAAACATTTACACCTAATGGTATATACAGTATATTAATCCATAGAGCTGGTCAAATAAGTGTCATCTTTAATCATCTCTGTAGTTGGACGGCCCGGCTTCCAGTCCGCCAGTTATGCTGTATAAACACAGACTCCCTCAGCAATAGTTTGGACTTGGCAATGAGATGGATTGGTCCGTAGCACTGGGGGGCCGTAGCTTCCAATGTGATAATGCTTTTAAACACAACTCTTCTCCAAATCCTGCTAGCTCACGAGACATTGTGCAGGGACGACACACAATACAAACATGCACAAGCACACACACATATAACACAATATGGAGGGTTATCAGTCAGTTGAAAGAGGAAGATGACAGAGAACTCAGACATAAACCAAAAGGCTGCCTCACTTTTAGGATTTCTATCTTCTCGGAAATACAAGAGCAAAACACTAAAATAGTAGAAATGATTCTCCTTTTTTCTAGTTCTCTAGAAACTTCTCTAAATAATATGGTTCTCCAAAGCTATCAGCCACAACTCTCCCCATATCTCCCAGGAATCAAGGTGTTCTTAGACCACTGACTTAGTAAAGGGTGATAAACATGCTGTAATAATAAATGTGTTGACTTTTACATGTAGTATAACCACCTCTTTCTCACTGTATCGGTTTGCTACAGGAGCCTATTCCCTCTTTGTGGTCGACCCCTATTGAATTCCACTAACTACCTCTCACAGGCTGTAAATCCTTAGAGACAGGCTGGTGCTAAATCCCTGGGCAGCTCCTTTTGTGATAAACACACACACACACACACACACACACACACACACACACACACACACACACACACACACACACACACACACACACACACACACACACACACACACACACACACACACACACACACACACACACACACACACACACACACACACACACACACATTAACCTTTGAGGCCAAGAACACTAACGTTAGCAGTGGCACTGCGACAGACAAACATATAAAATCCTCATACCGCTCAAAGACCAATTACAATCATCGCAGGTGTTACTTTTACCAGGTCGCCAGGACAGCTCCAACCTACCCCAGCCATGCCCATAAGCTGAGGTAACGTTGAGAGGATGTTGTGTGAACGTTTGTATGTTTGTAGCAAAAGGGGTCTCTTAGTTGTGTGACTGACATGAAATATGAATGTCATGTCACACTGGGTATTTAAAGCACATTGGCACACGGCGCGTGCAGGTGCACTCAGAACGAGTGTGTCAACAGCATCACAGTTGGGCTGGTTTGAGATATCCAGATGTAGGAAATAAGCGCTTGGGCACACTGTCCTGGGAGACCGTTGTTTTGTTTCCCTGCTGATGGAGATGAGAAACGGAGGTGTGGAAGAGGGGGAATAGAGAAAGGACAGGAGGGAGGTGATGGATGGAATAGAGAAAAGAAAGCAGGTGACTGGTAAAAGGAGCGATTGGGGAGGAGGAGGGCTATGGATGGAATGGAGTGATGGAAGGAGGAGGGCTATGGATGGAATGGAGTGATGGAAGGAGGAGGGCTATGGATGGAATGGAGGGATGGAAGGAGGAGGGCTATGGATGGAATGGAGGGATGGAAGGAGGAGGGCTATGGATGGAATGGAGGGATGGAAGGAGGAGGGCTATGGATGGAATGGAGTGATGGAAGGAGGAGGGCTATGGATGGAATGGAGGGATGGAAGAAGGGGGGCTATGGATGGAATGGAAGGATGGAAGGAGGGCTATGGATGGAATGGAGTGATGGAAGGAGGAGGGCTATGGATGGAATGGAGGGATGGAAGAAGGGGGGCTATGGATGGAATGGAGGGATGGAAGGAGGGCTATGGATGGAATGGAGGGATGGAAGGAGGGCTATGGATGGAATGGAGGGATGGAAGAAGGGGGGCTATGGATGGAATGGAGGGATGGAAGGAGGAGGGCTATGGATGGAATGGAGGGATGGAAGAAGGGGGGCTATGGATGGAATGGAGGGATGGAAGGAGGAGGGCTATGGATGGAATGGAGGGATGGAAGGAGGGCTATGGATGGAATGGAGTGATGGAAGGAGGAGGGCTATGGATGGAATGGAGGGATGGAAGAAGGGGGGCTATGGATGGAATGGAAGGATGGAAGGAGGAGGGCTATGGATGGAATGGAGTGATGGAAGGAGGGCTATGGATGGAATGGAGGGATGGAAGGAGGAGGGCTATGGATGGAATGGAGGGATGGAAGGAGGAGGGCTATGGATGGAATGGAGGGATGGAAGGAGGAGGGCTATGGATGGAATGGAGGGATGGAAGGAGGAGGGCTATGGATGGAATGGAGGGATGGAAGGAGGAGGGCTATGGATGGAATGGAGGGATGGAAGGAGGAGGGCTATGGATGGAATGGAGGGATATGGATGGAATGGAGTGATGGAAGGAGGAGGGCTATGGATGGAATGGAGGGATGGAAGAAGGGGGGCTATGGATGGAATGGAAGGATGGAAGGAGCAGGGCTATGGATGGAATGGAGTGATGGAAGGAGGGCTATGGATGGAATGGAGGGATGGAAGGAGGAGGGCTATGGATGGAATGGAGTGATGGAAGGAGGAGGGCTATGGATGGAATGGAGGGATGGAAGGAGGAGGGCTATGGATGGAATGGAGTGATGGGAGGAGGAGGGCTATGGATGGAATGGAGTGATGGAAGGAGGAGGGCTATGGATGGAAGGAGGAGGGCTATTGCAAATCCCGACAAACAACTACTAAACACACCTATAAAATGTGATAATGCCTTTGGTCTTTCTGTTATACTAGCTCTGTCCCTCCCACACACTCTCTCTAAAGACCAGTTTGGTAAAGAGGTAGACATTTCACAAGCATTGGCATAGCAACAAAACAGTAGCTACTTGGCTAATGCCTTTCCTGCTGGGTAGAATATATAGGCCACTGCAATAAAACAGCAATATCATTACATTCTTACAGGACATAAACATCTGCTTATGAGGCATTTCCTAGAGGAAAGGGCTTGTCATGACACAGGAGATCATTTTAGCTCCTCGGGTTCACAGGAAAATATGGTAGCCTAACTTTCTCAACTCCAGTCCTCCAGAACCACCAGCAGCACACATTTTTGTTGTAGCCCCCCCCAAAAAAAACATCACCTGATTCAACTCATTAAAAGGGCTTTATGATTAGTTGACAAGAAGAAAATGAGGTCTACTACAACAGAAATATATACTGTTACTTGGGGGCACTGGAGGAATGGAGTTGGGAAACACTGGACTAGTGGCCACTGCCTCTTCCTAGAAAGGAGGTTATCCTCACCTAGATTTTCCTACACTTTATGTGCTTTCCCCTTTTAAAGTGAGAATACATTTGATGAATAAAATCAAGATATATAGCACTGATTCTTGAAGAATATAACTTAAAATGCCCCATCAGCTTAGTTCTACTGTCGTACCCCCATTAGAACCCAAAACATAAACATGTTTTACTCCCATTCTTCTCTTAAGGTCCTCTCAAGCTCTGTAAGGTTGGATGGGGAGCGTCGCTGCACACATTATCAGGTCTCTCCAGAGATGTTCGATGGGGTTCAAGTCTGGGTTCTGGCTGGGCCACTCAAGGACATTCAGAGACTTGTCCCGAAGCCAATCCTGGGTTGTCTTGGCTGTGTGCTTAGGGTCGTTGTCCTGTTGGAAGGTGAACCGTCACCCCAGTCGGTGGTCCTGAGCACTCTGGAGCAGGTTTTCATCAAAGATCTTGCACTTTCCTCTGATCATCTATCCTTCAATCCTGACTAGTCTCCCAGTCTCTGCCACTGAAAAACATCCCCACAGCATGATGCTGCAACCACCATGCTTCACCATAGGGATGGTATTGGGCAGGTGATGAGCGGTACCTGGTTTCCTCCAGACGTGGCAATTGGCATTCAGGCCAGAGAATCTTGTTTCTCATGGTCTGAGAGTCCTTTAGGTGCCATTTGGCAAACTCCAAGCGGGCTGTCATGTGCCTTTTAGTGGATTCCATCTGGCCATTACCATAAAGGCCTGATTGGTGGAGTGCTGCAGAGATGGTTGTCCTTCTGGAAGGTTCTTCAATCTCCACAGAAGAACTCTGGAGCTCTGTCAGAGTGATCATCGGGTTCTTGGTCACCTACCTGACCAAGGCCCTTCTCCCCCTATTGCTCAGTTTGGCCAGGAGGCAAGCTCTAGGAAGTGTCTTGGTGGTTCCCAAACTTCTTCCATTTAAGAATGATGGAGGACACTGTTGTTGCCATACCAGGCAGTGATGCAACCAGCCAGGATGCACTCGATGGTGCAGCTGTAGAACCTTTTGAGGATCTGAGGACCAATGCCAAATCTTTTCAGTCTCCTGAGGCGGAATAGGTTTTGTCGTGCCCTCTTCCGACTGTCTTGGTGTGCTTGGACCATGTTAGTTTGTTGGTGATGTGGACACCAAGGAACTTGAAGCTCTCAACCTGCTCCACTACAGCCCCGTTGATGAGAATGGGGGTGTGCTCGGTCTTCCTTTTCCTATAGTCCACAATAATATATAATAATATATGCCATTTAGCAGACGCTTTTATCCAAAGCGACTTACAGTCATGTGTGCATACATTCTACGTATGGGTGGTCCCGGGAATCGAACCCACTACCCTGGCGTTACAAGCGCCATGCTCTACCAACTGAGCGACAGAAGGACCACAATCATCTCCTTTGTCTTGATCATGTTGAGGGAAAAGTTGTTGTCCTGGCACCACACAGCCAGGTCTCTGACCTCCTCCCTATAGGCTGTCTCGTCGTTGTGGGGGATCAGGCCTACCACTGTTGTATCATCGGCAAACTTAATGATGGTATTGGAGTCGTGTCTGGCCGTGCAGTCATGAGAGAACAGGGAGTACAGGAGGGGACTGAGCACGCACCCCAGAGGGGCTCCTGTGTTGAAGATCAGCGTGGCAGATGTGTTGTTACCTAGCGTTACCACCTGGGGGTGGCCCATCAGGAAGTCCATGGATCTAGTTGCAGAGGGAGGTGTTTAGTCCCAGGGTCCTTAGCTTAGTGATGAGCTTTGAGGGCACTATGGTGTTGAACGCTGAGCTGTAGTCAATGAATAGCACTCTCACATAGGTGTTCATTTTGTCCAGGTGGGAAAGGGCAGTGTGGAGTGCAATAGAGAGTGCATCATCTGTGGATCTGTTGGGGCGGTTTGCAAATTGGAGTGGGTCTAGGGTTTCTGGAATAATGGTGTTGATGTGAGCCATGACCAGCCTTTCAAAGCACTTCATGGCTACAGACGTGAGTGCTTCAGGTCGGTAGTCATTTAGGCAGGTTACCTTAGTGTTCTTGAGCACAGGGACTATGGTGGTCTGCTTGAAACATGTTGGTATTACAGACAGTCCTGTAGCTTAGCATCTCTTGGGGACCTTCAATGCTGCATACATTTTTGGTACCCTTCCCCAGATCTGTTGCTTGACACAATTCTGTCTCAGAACTCTACAGACAATTCCTTTGACCACATTGCTTGGTTTTTGCTCTGACATGCACTGTCAACTGTGGGACCTTATATAGACAGGTGTGTGTCTTTCCAAATCATGTCCAATCAATTGATTTTACCGCAGGTGGACTCCAATCAAGTTGTAGAAACATCAAGGATGATCAATGGAAACAGGATGCACCTGAACTCAATTACGAGTCTCATAGCAGTGGGTGGGGTTATATCCTTCCTGTTTGGCCCTGTCCGCGGGTGTCCTCGGATGGGGCCACAGTGTCTCCTGACCCCTCCTGTCTCAGCCTCCAGTATTTATGCTGCAGTAGTTTTGTGTCGGGGGGCTAGGGTCAGTTTGTTATATCTGGAGTACTTCTCCTGTCCTATTCGGTGTCCTGTGTGAATCTAAGTGTGCGTTCTCTAATTCTCTCCTCTCTTTCTTTCTCTCTCTCGGAGGACATGAGCCCTAGGACCATGCCCCAGGACTACCTGACATGATGACTCCTTGCTGTCCCCAGTCCACCTGGCCATGCTGCTGCTCCAGTTTCAACTGGCCTGGGCCCTAGGACCATGTCCCAGGACTACCTGACATGATGACTCCTTGCTGTCCCCAGTCCACCTGGCCATGCTGCTGCTCTAGTTTCAACTGTTCTGCCTTACTATTATTCAACCATGCTGGTAATTTATGAACATTTGAACATCTTGGCCACGTTCTGTTATAATCTCCACCCGGCACAGCCAGAAGAGGACTGGCCACCCCACATAGCCTGGTTCCTCTCTAGGTTTCTTCCTAGGTTTTGGCCTTTCTAGGGAGTTTTTCCTAGCCACCGTGCTTTTACACCTGCATTGTTTGCTGTTTGGGGTTTTAGGCTGGGTTTCTGTACAGCACTTTGAGATATCAGCTGATGTACGAAGGGCTATATAAATAAATTTGGTCTGAACACTTATGTAAATACAGTATCAGTTTTATTTTAATACACTTCCACCAAAAAAACTAAAAACCTGTTTTCACTTTGTCATTATGGGGTAGTGCGTAGATTGAGGAACATTTATTTAATACATTTTTGAATAAGGGCTGTAACAAAAATGTGGAAAAAGTCAAGGGGTCTGAATACTTTCCAAATGCACTGTGTCTGAGTCATATCTGTATAATGTTAGATTAGCCTAGAAGCTATTTTGGCTAGGGCACCCTGTAGCGTGGCTGAATGCATTAGATCAAGCACACAGATCCAAGTTTACAACAAATTAGGTCATCTCTTGATGATGCAGTTGACTTTGTAGTATGCTTATCATACATCTAATCACAGCAGTGTTCTGGTCCCTACAGTGTGTAACAAATCGCACCCTATTCCCTATATAGTGCACTACTTTTGACCACAGCCCTAGTCAAAAGAAGACCACTATAGAGAATAGGGTGCCATTTGTGAGACAATATGTGACTCAATGACGGTCTGCACAAAGCCTTCTCAGGCAGAGCTGATGCTGGGAATGAACCAGGACAACCTAGAGACTTGGGTTGAAAACGTCTTTAATGGTTCCAACAAACAGCAGAACAAAGCCCATGGCTCTGTCCCAATACTTCAGAGATGCACCCTTCCTTCCATGTTTCCTTAAGGTCAGTGATGGGGCAGGGGAAAGCAAAGTTATCACATTATTTCCACCAATCCAGATTCGTGATTACTTCAGAAAAGGAAGGACGGATGCATTTCTAAAGTATTTCAACAGGGCCCAATATATTTACAGTGGGGGAAAAAAGTATTTAGTCAGCCACCAATTGTGCAATTTCTCCCACTTAAAAAGATGAGAGAACTATAATTTTCATCATAGGTACACTTTAACTATGACTTACAGAAAACGCTTGACCTCTGTCATTGCCAACAAAGGTATTGAGATAAACTTTTGTTATTGACCAAATACTTATTTTCCACACATTTCCCTCAAATAAATTCATTCAAAAATCCTACAAAAATGTGATTTTCAGGTAACAAATTTTTCCCCCTCACGTGTCCCCCTTTGTCTGTCATAGTTGAAGTGTACCTATGATGAAAATGACACGCTTCTCATCTTTCACAATTGGTGGCTAACTAAATAAATACTTTTTTTGCCCCACTGTACATAACGTTGAGTTGACATATTTTGGGGTGATTTAGGGAGAAAGTGAAGATTACACTCCACAAATCACCCCAGAAAATATTATCCGACCTCTGTCATTGCCAACAAAGGTATTGAGATAAACTTTTGTTATTGACCAAATACTTATTTTCCCTTCTAGAACACTGCAGGTCTACTTTTTTTGCCCCACTGTACATAACGTTGAGTTGATATATTTTGGGGTGATTTAGGGAGAAAGTGAAGATTACACTCCACAAATCACCAGATATTATCCGTCCCTTCTAGAACACTGCAGGTCTACTATAGATCAGACAGACCACAATCGATACAAGACAGTTCAAAAACCCTCAGTTGTGAGAAAACACAATGAAAGGCCGGGATTCAATCTGATCGCGCTTTGTTGACAATGCGCCATTTAACTACTTGGTGACAGGGGGGCAGTATTGAGTAGCTTGGATGAATAAGGTGCCCAGAGTAAACTGCCTGCTACTCTGTCCTAGATGCTAATATATGCATATTATTAGTAGTATTGGATAGAAAACACTCTGAAGTTTCTAAAACTGTCTGTGAGTATGACAGAACTCATATGGCAGGCGAAAACCAGAGAAAAATCCAACCAGGAAATGGGAAATCTGAGGTTTGTAGTTTAACTCTTTGCCATTCCAATACGCAGTGGGATATTGGTTATGTTGCACTTCCTAAGGCTTCCACTAGATGTCAACAGTCTTTAGAACTTTGTTTCAGGCTTCTACTGTGAAGGGGGGCTGAATGAGAGGGGATTGAGCCAGGTGTCTGTCAGAGTGCGTCTCGTGACGCACGGTCACAAGAGAGTTAGCTCTCGTTCCATTGCTTTTCTACAGACATAGGAATTCTCCAATTTGGAACATTATTGAAGATTTATGATAAAAACATCCTAAAGATTGATTCTATACTTAGTTTGACATGTTTCTATGACCTGTAATATAACTTTTTGAACTTTTCTTTGACGTTCGGCTGGACTTGCATTTGTTTACCAAACTCCCTAACAAAAGAAGCCATTTGGACATAAATTATTAACCTTATCGAACAAATCAAACATTTATTATGGAACTGGGATTCCTGGGAGTGCATTCTGATGAAGATCATCAAATGTAAGTACAAATTTATAATGCTATTTCTGACTAATGTTGACTACACAATACCAAGTTCTCTCACGTCACCCCGCTCCTCTGCTCTCTCCACTGGCTTCCAGTTGAAGCTCGCATCCGCTACAAGACCATGGTGCTTGCCTACGGAGCTGTGAGGGGAACGGCACCTCAGTACCTCCAGGCTCTGATCAGGCCCTACACCCAAACAAGGGCACTGCGTTCATCCACCTCTGGCCTGCTCGCCTCCCTACCACTGAGGAAGTACAGCTCCCGCTCAGCCCAGTCAAAACTGTTCGCTGCTCTGGCCCCCCAATGGTGGAACAAACTCCCTCACGACGCCAGGACAGCGGAGTCAATCACCACCTTCCGGAGACACCTGAAACCCCACCTCTTTAAGGAATACCTAGGAAAGGATAAGTAATCCTTCTCACCCCCCCCCTTTAAGATTTAGATGCACTATTGTAAAGTGACTGTTCCACTGGATGTCATAAGGTGAATGCACCAATTTGTAAGTCGCTCTGGATAAGAGCGTCTGCTAAATGACTTAAATGTAAATGTAAATGTACCGTAATTGCTGGACTATTAAGCACACCTGAATATAAACCGCACCCACTGAATTATTCAAAAATATGTATTTTGTACATAAATAAGCCGCACATGTCTATAAGCTGCAGGTGCCTACCGGTACATTGAAACAAATGAACTTTACACAGCCTTTAAACGAAACACGGCTTGTAACAAATTAAACAGTGGCCTACCAAGAAAGTCATTGGTCACTATCTTCCTCCTCCTGTGCACTGAAACCACTGAAGCCATCTCCTTCGGTGTCGGAGTTGAATAGCCTCAGAATTGCTTCATCCGATGTTGGATCAAAGTAAAAATGAAATGAGTAAGTAAAATGATTGTTTTGATATAAATATGAACTTGACCAAACAAAACATACATTTATTGTGTAACATGAAGTCCTATGACTGTCATCTGATGAAGACCATCAAGGTTAGTGATTCATTTTTATCTCAATTTGTGCTTTTTGTGACTCCTCTCTTTGGCTGGAAAAATGGCTGTTTTTCTGTGACTTGGTGGTGACCTAACATAATCGTTTGTGGTGCTTTCGCTGTAAAGCCTTTTTGAAATCAGACACTGTGGCTGGATTAACAAGAATTTGATCTTTAAAATGGTGTAAAATACGTGTATGCTTGAGGAATTTTAATTATGAGATTTTCACTGGCTGTTGGCTACCGTCCCACATTTCCCAGAGAGGTTAAGTGACCACTTCGGATTGAGCCGATATATGCAGTGTCCACTGTTAAAACGGTCTCCACAAAAACGGGAATATTGCCTTTAAGGTGCATTGTCGACAAAGCGCGATCGGGGTTGAGTCCATCCCAATTTCTCTCGCTCTTTCTCCCTCTGCTCCTCTTATTAACGGTCTGGCCGTTGGAGGCAGAAGAGTTTGGCCTGGTGATCTCCAGAGGCAGTGACCGCCATAGAGGCTTCTCTGTGGGAGGAGGAGAGAGAGTCAGATGAGAATTAGGAGCCTTTCTGGCTCAAGTAGAATACAAGTTCCCCATAACCACTGATACAGGGTCAGACGTTTTGTTCATTAGCCTACTTGAAAAGGTTAGGATCTGTGATTAGCGGAAACTTAGGGGTGTGTGTACCTGTTGAGTGTGAAGTCGAGGATCTCCGCCTGGTGGCCACGGTACTCTGACACCATGGTTCCCGAGCGGGCATCCCACAGCCTCACCGCCCCGTCCAGACTACAGGTGGACACCACAGAGGATGACTCCTCCCACTGTAGTTTAACAATGCCAGCCTGACACACACAAATAGTTGTTTATAGAGCATATAACAAGGCATTTGAAAATAGCAGAGCAACACGTCTCTACAATCCATGATCAGAGGATTATTGTGGGTTTGGTTGAGTCTGTTGGATGGCTGGTTTCTTACCTGGTGCTGACACTTGTGTCTGAGGACCTGTGAGGAGAGGTCATAGATAGCCAGGGTCCCATGCAGATACGCCACCGCTATCAGAGGCAACCTGGACAACAGAGAACACAGCATCATTCAAAACATGGCAACTGTTACACACCGTATGCCATGCAGTTCATGTAAGGTTAATTTGTGATTCTGGTCTTATGTTAAAAACATCAAGTCTTACACATTGCAGAACCCCACTGACTCCACCGAGTTGGTCTCCTCAGCATCCTCCTGAGAGGCTTTGGCTTTGCCCCCGTCCACAGAGAACACACCCAACACCTACACACCCCATTAGATACATTCCAGTTAGACAGCATATACCAACTGATAAGTAGCAGGACACCACATCTCGAAAACCCATACCATGTTGGTCAATTGAACACATGACAGAACATTTTCTTGTGAGTAATGCATGTCAATCTCCCCATGTCATCTGTCCCACCATGTAAACCCAGAAGTACTGTTTTCATTCCCACTATCCTCTGTACGCTGTCTCTACCGTAGCTCCAGTAGTTACGGTGCCTCTACCGTAGCTCCAGTAGTTACGGTGCCTCTACCGTAGCTCCAGTAGTTACGGTGCCTCTACCGTAGCTCCAGTAGTTACGGTGCCTCTACCGTAGCTCCAGTAGTTACGGTGCCTCTACCGTAGCTCCAGTAGTTACGGTGCCTCTACCGTAGCTCCAGTAGTTACGGTGCCTCTACCGTAGCTCCAGTAGTTACGGTGCCTCTACCGTAGCTCCAGTAGTTACGTGGTCTCTACCGTAGCTCCAGTAGTTACGTGGTCTCTACCGTAGCCCCAGTAGTTAAGTGGTCTCTACCGTAGCCCCAGTAGTTAAGTGGTCTCTACCGTAGCTCCAGCAGTTACGTGGTCTCTACCGTAGCCCCAGCAGTTACGTGGTCTCTACCGTAGCTCCAGCAGTTACGTGGTCTCTACCGTAGCTCCAGCAGTTACGTGGTCTCTACCGTAGCTCCAGCAGTTACGTGGTCTCTACCGTAGCTCCAGCAGTTACGTGGTCTCTACCGTAGCTCCAGCAGTTACGTGGTCTCTACCAGCAGTTACGTGGCTAGCTCCAGCAGTTACGTGGTCTCTACCGTAGCTCCAGCAGTTACGTGGTCTCTACCGTAGCTCCAGCAGTTACGTGGTCTCTACCGTAGCTCCAGCAGTTACGTGGTCTCTACCGTAGCTCCAGCAGTTACGTGGTCTCTACCGTAGCTCCAGCAGTTACGTGGTCTCTACCGTAGCTCCAGCAGTTACGTGGTCTCTACCGTAGCTCCAGCAGTTACGTGGTCTCTACCGTAGCTCCAGCAGTTACGTGGTCTCTACCGTAGCTCCAGCAGTTACGTGGTCTCTACCGTAGCTCCAGCAGTTACGTGGTCTCTACCGTAGCTCCAGCAGTTACGTGGTCTCTACCGTAGCTCCAGCAGTTACGTGGTCTCTACCGTAGCTCCAGCAGTTACGTGGTCTCTACCGTAGCTCCAGCAGTTACGTGGTCTCTACCGTAGCTCCAGCAGTTACGTGGTCCCTACCGTAGCTCCAGCAGTTACGTGGTCCCTACCGTAGCTCCAGCAGTTACGTGGTCCCTACCGTAGCTCCAGCAGTTACGTGGTCCCTACCGTAGCTCCAGCAGTTACGTGGTCCCTACCGTAGCTCCAGCAGTTACGTGGTCCCTACCGTAGCTCCAGCAGTACGTGGTTACCGTGGTCCCTACGTGGTCCGTAGCTCCAGCAGTTACGTGGTCCCTACCGTAGCTCCAGCAGTTACGTGGTCCCTACCGTAGCTCCAGCAGTTACGTGGTCCCTACCGTAGCTCCAGCAGTTACGTGGTCCCTACCGTAGCTCCAGCAGTTACGTGGTCCCTACCGTAGCTCCAGCAGTTACGTGGTCCCTACCGTAGCTCCAGCAGTTACGTGGTCCCTACCGTAGCTCCAGCAGTTACGTGGTCCCTACCGTAGCTCCAGCAGTTACGTGGTCCCTACCGTAGCTCCAGCAGTTACGTGGTCCCTACCGTAGCTCCAGCAGTTACGTGGTCCCTACCGTAGCTCCAGCAGTTACGTGGTCCCTACCAGCTCCAGCAGTTACGTGGTCCCTACCGTAGCTCCAGCAGTTACGTGGTCCCTACCGTAGCTCCAGCAGTTACGTGGTCCCTACCGTAGCTCCAGCAGTTACGTGGTCCCTACCGTAGCTCCAGCAGTTACGTGGTCCCTACCGTAGCTCCAGCAGTTACGTGGTCCCTACCGTAGCTCCAGCAGTTACGTGGTCCCTACCGTAGCTCCAGCAGTTACGTGGTCCCTACCGTAGCTCCAGCAGTTACGTGGTCCCTACCGTAGCTCCAGCAGGTACGTGGTCTCTACCGTAGCTCCAGCAGTTACGTGGTCTCTACCGTAGCTCCAGCAGTTACGTGGTCTCTACCGTAGCTCCAGCAGTTACGTGGTCTCTACCGTAGCTCCAGCAGTTACGTGGTCTCTACCGTAGCTCCAGCAGTTACGTGGTCTCTACCGTAGCTCCAGCAGTTACGTGGTCTCTACCGTAGCTCCAGCAGTTAAGTGGTCTCTACCGTAGCTCCAGTACTTACGTGGACTCTATCCTACAGTAGTTACAGTTGAAGTTGGAAGTTAACATACACCTTAGCCAAATACATTTAAACTCAGTTTTTACAATTCCTAACACTTAATCCCGGTAAGAATTCCCTGTCTTGGGTCAGTTAGGATCACTTTATTTTAAGAATGTGAAATGTCGGAATAATAGTAGAGAGAATGATTTATTTAAGCTTTTATTTCTTTCATCACATTCCCAGTAGGTCAAAAGTTTACACACTCAATTAGTATTTGGTAGCATTGCCTTTAAATTGTTTCACTTGGGTCAAACGTGTCGGGTAGCCTTTCACAAGCTTCCCACAATAAGTTGGGTGAATTTTGGCCCATTCCTCCTGACGGAGATGGTGTAACTAAGTCAGGTTTGTAGGCCTCCTTGCTCGCACAAGCCTTTTCAGTTCTGCCCACAAATTTTTCTATAGGATTGAGGTCAGGGCTTTATGATGGCCACTCCAATACCTCCATTACCTTGACTTTGTTGTCCTTAAGCCATTTTGACACAACTTTAGAAGTATGCTTGGGGTCATCATCCATTTGCAACCAAACTTCCTGACTGATGTCCTGAGATGTTGCTTGAATATATCCACATAATTTTCCTGCCTCATGACACCATGTATTTTGTGAAGTGCACCAGTCCCTCCGGCAGCAAAGCACTTCCACAACATGATGCTGCCACCCCCGTGCTTCATGGTTGGGATGGTGTTCTTTGGCTTGCAAGCCTCCCCCTTTTTCCTCCAAACATAACGATTAGGGCCAAACAGTTATATTTTTGTTTCATCAGAACAGAGGACATTCCTCCAAAAAGTACAATCTTTGTCCCCATGTGCAGTTGCAAACCTTAGTCTGGGCTTTTTTATGGCGGTTTTGGAGCAGTGGCTTCTTCCTTGCTGAGCGGCCTTTCAGGTTATGTCGATATAGGACTTGTTTTACTGTGGATATATACTTTTGTACCCGTTTCCTCCAGCATCTTCACAAGGTCCTTTGCTGTTGTTCTGGGATTGATTTGCACTTTTCGCACCAAAGTACGTTCATCTCTAGGAGACAGAACGTGTCTCCTTCCTGTGCGGTATGACAGCTGCCTGGTCCCATGGTGTTTATACTTGCATCCTATTGTTTGTACAGATGAACGTGGTACCTTCAGGCGTTTTCAAATTGCTCCCAATGATGAACCAGACCTGTGTAGGTCTACAATTTTCTTTCTGAGGTCTTGGCTGATTTCCGCATGATGTCAAGCAAAGAGGCACTGAGTTTGAAGGTAGGCCTTGAAATACATCCACAGGTACACCTCCAAGCCATGACATAATTTTCTGTAATTTTCCAAGCTGTTTAAAGGCACAGTCAACTTAGTGTATGTAAATTTTTGACCCACTAGAATTGTGATACAGTGAATTATAAGTGAAATAATCTGTCTGTAAACAATTGTTGGAAAAATTACTTGTGTCATGCACGAAGTAGATGTCCTAACCAACTTGCCAAAACTATAGTTGATTAACAAGAAATTTGTGGAGTGGTTGAAAATGAGTTTCAATGACTCCAACCTAAGTGTATGTAAACTTCAGACTTCAACTGCATGTGTCCTCTATCCTACAGTAGTTACGTGTTCTCTATAACACAGTATGTATGTGTTCTCTATAACACAGTATGTATGTGTCCTCTATCCTACAGTAGTTACGTGTTCTCTATAACACAGTATGTATGTGTCCTCTATCCTACAGTAGTTACGTGTTCTCTATAACACAGTATGTATGTGTTCTCTATAACACAGTATGTATGTGTCCTCTATCCTACAGTAGTTACGTGTTCTCTATAACACAGTATGTATGTGTTCTCTATAACACAGTATGTATGTGTCCTCTATCCTACAGTAGTTACGTGTTCTCTATAACACAGTATGTATGTGTGTGGTCCTTCTGTAGCTCAGTTGGTGGAGCATGGCGCTTGTAACGCCAGGGTAGTGGGTTCGATTCCCGGGACCACCCATACATAGAATGTATGCACACATGACTGTAAGTCGCTTTGGATAAAAGCGTCTGCTAAATGGCATATTATTATTATTATTCTCTATAACACAGTATGTATGTGTCCTCTATCCTACAGTAGTTACGTGTTCTCTATAACACAGTATGTATGTGTTCTCTATAACACAGTATGCATGTGTCCTCTATCCTACAGTAGTTACGTGTTCTCTATAACACAGTATGTATGTGTTCTCTATAACACAGTATGCATGTGTCCTCTATCCTACAGTAGTTACGTGTTCTCTATAACACAGTATGTATGTGTTCTCTATAACACAGTATGTATGTGTCCTCTATCCTACAGTAGTTACGTGTTCTCTATAACACAGTATGTATGTGTCCTCTATCCTACAGTAGTTACATGTTCTCTATAACACAGTATGTATGTGTTCTCTATAACACAGTATGTATGTGTCCTCTATCCTACAGTAGTTACGTGTTCTCTATAACACAGTATGTATGTGTTCTCTATAACACAGTATGTATGCGTCCTCTATCCTACAGTAGTTACGTGTTCTCTATAACACAGTATGTATGTGTCCTCTATCCTACAGTAGTTACGTGTTCTCTATAACACAGTATGTATGTGTTCTCTATAACACAGTATGTATGTGTCCTCTATCCTACAGTAGTTACGTGTTCTCTATAACACAGTATGTATGTGTTCTCTATAACACAGTATGTATGTGTCCTCTATCCTACAGTAGTTACGTGTTCTCTATAACACAGTATGTATGTGTCCTCTATCCTACAGTAGTTACGTGTTCTCTATCCTACAGTAGTTACGTGTTCTCTATAACACAGTATGTATGTGTTCTCTATAACACAGTATGCATGTGTCCTCTATCCTACAGTAGTTACGTGTTCTCTATAACACAGTATGTATGTGTTCTCTATAACACAGTATGTATGTGTTCTCTATAACACAGTATGTATGTGTTCTCTATAACACAGTATGTATGTGTCCTCTATCCTACAGTAGTTACGTGTTCTCTATAACACAGTATGTATGTGTCCTCTATCCTACAGTATGTACGTGTTCTCTATAACACAGTAGTTACGTGTTCTCTATAACACAGTATGTATGTGTTCTCTATAACACAGTATGTATGTGTTCTCTATAACACAGTATGTATGTGTTCTCTATAACACAGTATGTATGTGTCCTCTACCCTACAGTAGTTACGTGTTCTCTATAACACAGTATGTATGTGTTCTCTATAACACAGTATGTATGTGTTCTCTATAACACAGTATGTATGTGTTCTCTATAACACAGTATGTATGTGTTCACTATAACACAGTATGTATGTGTACTCTATAACACAGTATGTATGTGTACTCTACAACACAGTATGTATGTGTTCTCTATAACACAGTATGTATGTGTTCTCTATAACACAGTATGTATGTGTTCTCTATAACACAGTATGTATGTATGTGTTCTCTATAACACAGTATGTATGTATGTGTTCTCTATAACACAGTATGTATGTATGTGTTCTCTATAACACAGTATGTATGTATGTGTTCTCTATAACACAGTATGTATGTATGTGTTCTCTATAACACAGTATGTATGTGTTCTCTATAACACAGTATGTATGTATGTGTTCTCTATAATACAGTAGTTATTTCTCTATAATACAGTAGTGCCCGCTGCCCACCTTGCCAGTGGCAGTGTTGATGAGCTTGGCACGGCCATCCACAGAGCCCGTCAGCACCAGAGAGCCGTCCTTGTTACAGGCCAGGCACGTCAGCGCCCCCTGGTGTCCATCATGACCTGAGGTGGCCAGAGAAGCGAGGAGACAGTTGAGTGGGGATAGAAGTTGTTCCTTACTGCTGGTCCAGTGGCAGTTATTACTGTGTTATCCTCAGAAAAGTCAAGATTAGGATTTGGGGTTTGGTCATCTACTCTAGATATAAAGTAAGCTATGTACACTAATAAACACATTCCACACTGATTCCCAGTGACCATGACACATATCCTGCTGTCTGGCAGTAGTGGGGATGGTCACATACTGTGTTCAGGCGTGCGACAACTTGGCCAAACTCACCTTTAATCACATGGGTGGCATTTCCCTGCTTGAGGTCCCAAAGTCGTACGTTCCCATCTTCATAGCCCACCACAGCTCTCTTCCCTGTGGAGAAAAGACAAAGTTGTTACATGTTCAACCTGGCAGCACAGATCATGGTAGAGTGTTCTGTACTGAATTGTCCTTTATGCTTGGCTGGGGAGACAGTCTCACCGTCTGGCAGGACCTTTCCACTGGTCGACTGGCAGCCAGGGCCCTGCAGGGTCTTACAGTCACCCCCTGGGATCTTCCACATCCAAACGTTACCGTCCGCCATGCCCGCCAGCAGCACCGGGGCGCAGGGGTGCCACTCCATCCACTAACACACAATAAAAAAAACTTGATTTAACTACCTAGCTTAATCAGGCTAAATCAGGTGTGGCAGTGTGTTCCTGCTGAGCTACAACAAATATGTGCACCCTGTTTTGGGCCGGGCTGTGTTCTTCCTCACCTCCAGGTCTCCCACCTCGAAGGACCACACCTCCTGCTTGGTCTCCACCTTCCAGACCTTGATCAGCCCGCTCATGTCCCCCGTGGCCACCAGGGAAGAATCATGGCTGAATAAAACACTTGTCACGGAGTCCTTATGGCCTACGGTTGTGGAAAAAGAAGGACAAATACTTGTTTATTCTGAGCTCAACTATCCTGTAGCATAAAGAAATGTCCTATTGGGATGTCAAAGCTAAATTAAAAGCACAACAACTAATTGATGACAGCTTGGAGAGTATGGAGACTCACCTGTACATTCAAAAAGCACTTCCCCGTCACTCACTCTCCAGACATAGGCCTTGTCATCCTCTCCTCCGGTCACAGCCAAGCTGTTTGTGGCTGGGTCCAGACTCACACAGAACACGGAGCCTGGAAAACACAAGTCAATGTGACAACAGAAAAAAAAGTGACCCATACATGTCCCTGGCCTATCCAATAGCCTCCACCCTGTCTCCTTCCCTTCAATACCTGGATTACATGAAATGACTAAAGTCATCCACCCTTTACAGTCAAATCCTATCCACATAGTGGTGGTGGTGATGGACAAGATAATGAGATAGACCTACTACCGGCAACTGCCACTGAGTTGTTTAGAGACTGAAAGAAAAGCACAAGTGAGGTGGTATAGTTAGCTAGCTAGTACCCGTGTGTTTGGAAAAGGTGAGTTCGCTGTCATCTTGCTCCTTTTCCTGCTCCATCTCGTCGTCGGTATCCCAGTCTTCCTGTTCATTGTCTCCGTCCTCAGTCTCTCCGACGTCCACGTCCTCGAACTCCTCCGCCAAATCATCTGTCCGTCAGAGTGAGGTATTACTGTACTTGACACATATACCTCTCTTAGTTTTATACCACGACATTAACTCATAGAAGGTCTAACCAAGACAATGCCCCAAGCGTTCAAGAGACAACTTATTTTGCTCAATCAATGACAGTCCATGTAGCAAGTCCTCATACAGTTATAAGGACATGAACTAAACTACACCCCTTGAAGCATCTGATTCTGACCAACTAACGTTATCTAGCTAGGCATGCAACCATCATTACCTGGGTTTTGCTCTGTTTCGTTAAGGTCGATGACTTCTATAATCTCTTCATCCCCGTGGAATTGTACCGAATTTTCGTCCGAGTTATCCATGATAGCTAGCTAACGTTAGACGTTACCAAGGTGGCTAACTTAAATTATCTGCCTAACTTGAGAGCTGAAAAGTTTACTAGCGCGACAAATGTCGAATTCAGGTTAAGAAAATATGTTAAGTCAATCAAAGAAAATGCTAAAGATTGTTATTTCTTGGGGCTGACCGAAGAACCAATAGTAGCTAAAGAGAAAAACATCTAAATAGTGTCCTCGTGTTTTTTTCACATGGTGGGAAAGTCTCCGGAATCCTCTGGCGCTCCGTGATGACGTCATTTAAACATTTGATACGATTGGTATTTCGCCCTGAAGCTTGACATACCCCTTCCCAGTAACATCCAATCCATGCCAAAGTGGGCGGAACTTCTTCAACATGACTACTTCATCGGAGAGTAACATCCGTCCTTGTTCACTAGGTGGCACAATAACACCATTATCATCATACTGGCTTTCATTCTTCCCCTCTTCTGATATAGCGTTTCCCAACCCCGGTCCTCGAGTCCCTCCAACAGCACACATTTATGTTGTAGCTCCGGAAAAAAGCACCTTTTTCAATTTGTCAAGGGCTTGATGATTATTTTGCAAGTACAATCGGCTGCGCTTGTCCGGGTACAACAAACATATATATACTGTTGTGGTACTCAGGACCGGAGTTGGGAAACACTGTTGTCATGTAATATTTTCTGGTAGACTAATGTGAATTATCTGAACACATAATAGGTGAAAGATAGATGGCACAACTTCCACCTACCCTATCGGATCTGCTAACGTACTGTATATATCCAGAGTTGTAAGGAGTAGGGCCTAGGGCTCACTTTGGAATTGGGCCCCATGTGAATGATCTTTAATCTAATTGGCTATCCAATCAGACATAAGTATTTACGACATGTGACTTTGGGAAAAACTGGTCCCCTCAATAATGCAACTTGTTATTCCCTTCTATAAAAAAAGGCTCCATGGCTGCTGTTATTTCCATTTTAGGCCTGTTCTAGTTCTTGCAAACAGCCTGTCGCCGTGAGTATACACATGTTTCGTTTTTTGCTAACTTCTCATTTGTGTGAAATGCCTTGTCCTCTTAACTGTCCATATTTTGATTTAAAGTGTAAGTCTTCTGGTAGTCCTGTTAACTGTGTAAATAGTGTGCCTGTGGGATTGTAGTGATTGAGTGGGCACCAGCTGAAGGGCAGGTGCATTAGCTTCTTTGCATCCACAACTCTTCCCAGGAGGGCTTGTATATTGGCTTTTTTTTTTGAGGTAATGTTTGAATAATTTCAACAGTCACTAAAACATGTACTTTGTTTCTACAAGATGTCTGGTCGTGCAAAGAAAGCTGTCTCCAAATCGAAGACTTCCACGAGTCGCTCTGTCAGGGCAGGTCTCCAGTTTCCTGTAGGCCGAATTCACCGTCTGCTGAAGAAGGGACGTTATACTACCCGCATTGGTACAGGAGCTGCAGTCTACCTCGCTGCCATACTGGAGTATCTCTGCGCTGAAGTCCTGGAGCTGTCGGGTAACGCGGCCCGTGACAATAAGAAGTCGCGCATTACTCCACGGCACATCCAACTAGCTGTACGGAACGACGAGGAGCTGAACACGCTGCTGGGTGCGGTCACTATATCGGAGGGTGGTGTCCTTCCAAACATCCAAGCCGTGTTACTTCCCAAGAAGAGCAAGCTACCTAAAGACGACGGCAGCAATGACGTCCAGTCTCAAGCGTTTTAAAATGTACATACAAGCTTTTACCGCAAACTCCCTTTCACCGTTTTCCTTAATAAAATAACAAATTTAAAGAATATCTTTAGTGTTGTCCAGTTGATGCACTGCAATGTCCAGACATGGCCTATGTTAAGCTTTATTTAAATATTTCATTAGTTTAATTTCACACCTCATAAATCAGGGTCAATTCAGAAGTGCTTTCAATTCAATCATTGACACTTTTAAAAAATGCTTCTCAGTTTGAGAAGTTACAGAAATAATGCCAGTTCACTGGACTAGGAATTTGAATTGAGTGACTTCAATTTGAATTGACCCTAACCCTGCAAGGAATGAGGTAGGCCTGCTGGTTTCATGAGCTAAAACCAATACCCTGGGATTGTGGTGTTCTGGCTGCTCCAACACATGTGCATAACTGGGTTCTAGTGACAGTTTTAAAAACTAGGGCATTGCCGAACTGAATCGTAATGGTTTATTTTTCCACCCAAAAGCCGGTGTAACAGCGTTTTTAAAGTAACTTAAGAGCACCCCTCAGCTAGCTTCAAATATGGCTGGAGCCATCCAATTTTGTATCCTTTTGTGTGGCTCAACCTGTTTGGACTGTTAATTAGAGAGGGGTTGTGATGCAGAGGAGCACTGTTTCGAGCCCAGTATGGGCCAGTCAGACAATGGCAAACTCAGCAGCACACTGACCCCTGTTGCACTGGGATGGAGGAAACAGAATTTAGAATAATAGGAGAAATTTGCATCAATATTGAGTAACTGGCCCTGGCTTGATTCTCTCCCTGCGCATGCTAGCCAGACCTTTTAAACTTTATATTGAGCTCCTTTTCATGTCTAAAAGTGGCTGCCATTGACTATAAATGAAAGCACTTGTCTGTTCACTGTTCAGGTCTGTGTATTTTGTATGGGCTTCTCTGTGCTCCTGAGTCTTTGATCCTAGGGGGTAGGCCTGGCATGGGGTTGCCTGCGGGCATTCTGCCCGGGAGGGTTTCACTGATGAGCAGACCTTCAGCGTGGACAAACACTGCAGTACTGCACCATGATAAGGAAAACCAGTCAAGGTAACCTGGGTAGACTAGTTATTGGTACACAAGGTAAATGCTATACCAAGTGAGGCATATTTTGTATTTTCTTATTGCTTAATATTACATGAAATCAGGGGCACAACTTTGGTTTAAGAAGTGGGTGGGACACATTTTTCACTCCAAACAGCCTACTGCTCGGAGGCAACCGACCGGTCCTAAAGCACACTATTTCCTTGTTTTGTATCACATTCCGATAAACCTGAGGGGGACAAAAATGCACTTTCAGAATGTGGTGGGACGGACATGTCGTCCCCCCCGTCCCCAGTGAAATTTGCGCCCGTGCTTGAAATGTACTATTAGTGCAAAATGTTTATCAATAGTTATGTCAGCTGTGATATATTTGTGTATGGTAATGAGAGGATTTCCAAAAGCAAAATAAATATAGGCAACATGACATGTATTGTTTCCATGGTTTCTCCTTCCTCTTTCTCAATCCATCTAAATCCCCAATCTGTCTAGAAATCACATGAAACAATGTTTTTCAGGTCTCTACTTTTGTCCTACATGCTCAGACATATGCGATAACTGAACTGTGGGTGGGCTTTTTAAACTGTCATAGGGAGGACATAACAGTCACACCAGAATCAGTCATAATTGACGTCAGTTTATCACAATTTGCCTGTTTAATATTGACACTGGGATGCTGTACCAACACACACACACACACATACTGTACATGAACATAAGAAAGCGTGCACACACACACTACCGGTCAAAAGTTTTAGAACACCTACTCATAAATGATTTTTCTTTATTTTTACTATTTTCTACATTGTATAATAGTGAAGACAACTATGAAATAACACATGGAATCATGTAGTAACCAAAAAAGTGTTAAACAAATCAAAATATTTGAGATTCTTGCAAATGGCCATCCTTTGCCTTGATGACAGCTTGGCACACTTTGTATTCTCTCAACCTGCTTCACCTGGAATGCTTTTCCAACAGTCTTGAAGGAGTTCCCACATATGCTGAGCACTTGTTGCCTGCTTTTCCTTCACTCTGCGGTCCGTCTCATCCCAAACCATCTCAATTTGGTTGTGGTCGGGGGAATTGTGGAGGCCAGGTCATCTGATGTAGCACTCCATCACTCTCCTTCTTGGGCAAATAGGTCTTACACAGCCTGGAGGTGTGTTGGGTCATTGTCCTGTTGAAAAACAAATCATAGTCACATTAAGCCAAAACCAGATAGGATGGCGTACCGCTGCAGAATGCTGTGGTAGCCATGCTGGTTAAGTTTGTCTTGAATTCTAAATAAATCACAAACAGTGTCACCAGCAAAGCACCCCCACACCACTCCTCCTCCTTGCTTTATGGTGGGAAATACACATGCAGAGATTGTCCATTCACCCACACCGTGACTCCAGACCGAAGGACAAATTTCCACCGGTCTAATGTCCATTGCTCATGTTTCTTGGCCCAAGCAAGTCTCTTCCTCTTAGTAGTGTCCTTTAGTAGTGGTTTCTTTGCAGCAATTAGACCATGAAGCCCTGATTCACACAGTCTCCTCTGAACAGTTGATGTTGAGATGTGTCTGTTACTTGAACTCTGTGAAGCATTTATTTAGGCTGCAATTTTTGAGGCTGGTAACTCAAATGAACTTATCCTCTGTAGCAGAGGTAACTCTGGGTCATCCTTTCTTGTGGCGATCCTCATGAGAGCCAGTTTCATCATAACGCTTGATGATTTTTGCGACTGCACTTGAAGAAACTTTCAAAGTTCTTGAAATTTTCCGTATTGACTGACCTTCATGTCTTATCAAATGTATACCCCCCCCTACCTTTTCACAACACAACTGATTTGTTCAAATGCATTAAGAAGGTCAGAAATTTCACAAATGAATTAACAAGGCACACCTGTTAATAGTTGTCTTCACTATTATACAATGTAGAAAATAGTAAAAATAAAGAAAAATCATTTATGAGTAGGTGTTCTAAAACTTTTGACCGGTAGTGTGTGTGTGCACGCTTTCTTATGTTCATGTACAGTATGTGTGTGTGTGTGTGTTGGTACAGCATCCCAGTGTCAATATTAAACAGGCAAATTGTGATAAACTGACGTCAATTATGACTGATTCTGGTGTGACTGTTATGTCCTCCCTATGACAGTTTAAAAAAGAAGCCCACCCACAGTTCAGTTATCGCATATGTCTGAGCATGTAGGACAAAAGTAGAGACCTGAAAAACATTGTTTCATGTGATTTCTAGACAGATTGGGGATTTAGATGGATTGAGAAAGAGGAAGGAGAAACCATGGAAACAATACATGTCATGTTGCCTATATTTATTTTGCTTTTGGAAATCCTCTCATTACCATACACAAATATATCACAGCTGACATAACTATTGATAAACATTTTGCACTAATAGTACATTTCAAGCACGGGCGCAAATTTCACTGGGGACGGGGGGGACGACATGTCCGTCCCACCACATTCTGAAAGTGCATTTTTGTCCCCCTCAGGTTTATCGGAATGTGATACAAAACAAGGAAATAGTGTGCTTTAGGACCGGTCGGTTGCCTCCGAGCAGTAGGCTGTTTGGAGTGAAAAATGTGTCCCACCCACTTCTTAAACCAAAGTGACTACCTCATGAAGCTGGTTGAGAGAATGCCGAGAGTGTGCAAAGCTGTCAAGGCAAAGGGTGGCTATTTTAAAGAATTTCAAATATAAAATGTATTTTAATTTGTTTAACACTTTTATGGTTACTACATGATTCCATATGTGTTATTTCATAGTGTTGAGTCTTCACTATTCTACAATGTAGAAAATAGTAAAAATATAGAAAAACCCTTGAATGAGTAGGTGTTCTAAAACTTTTGATCGGTAGTGTCATTACACTCACACAAATGCACATAAGCTAGCGCGCGTACACACGCACACGCACACAGACACACAGACACACTCACACACTGTAATTCCAGGCTCATTTTCTAGGGCCTGGAAGCTGTTAGAGAGGGAGGGAAACATAATGAGTGTGCAGGTCTGGGAGCCTTTGGTGGAAACTTGTGAACTAGTTGCCTCTACTGTAAAAGCCTTGCTCTGCTTTCGTTTAACAAGAACACTTTATGGCCGTTTCAACACATTACAGCCCCCCATTTCCCTTTCATTCTCTCTAAACCTAGTTTCCATTTGCAAACATAAAGGTGATTGATTTTTTTCATTTTCTCTTGTTATGTAGGGCAGTGGTTCTCAACCCTCTCCCTGGGGACCCACAGACGTTTCACTATTTGTAGCCCTGTATTAGCTCACCTGATTCATCTAATGAAGGATTTGATAATTAGTTGACAAGTTGAATCAGGTGTGCTAGCTCTGGAATAGATCAAATACATGGAACAGCTGGGGGTGTCTCTGAGGAGAGGTTTGACAACTATTGATGTAGGGCACCTTTTTTCACTCACATGATGTTCTGTATGACACATGCTACAAATAATGAGCATGGCCTAGTTCACTGTGGCTTCTTTGCTTCACTGCTGTCATAGCCAAGTTGATGTCTGGACAGAATACATTTAGCCAGTAACGTGTGAGCAGGCCAGAAGCTGGTGTTGGGAATTGTTGGTGGAATTTAGAACCCTTGTCTTAGTTGGTGTGAAACATATTCACACCAGTCTTACATAGTGGATATGGGTCTATATGACTCTGACCGGCCCATCAATGCTAGGCATAGGTATTTTGGAGATAACCCACTATACTCATTCAATATTAATTTCCTGGGCCAAACATACTCTGTAAAAAAGACAAGTTGACATATTAACAAGGTATGTAAACAGGTATTTTTTCAGCTGTGAACTCCTTTGTAGTATCAGTGAGGTCTGTGTACTGTGGGACAGTGATTTGTGGCTGATGTTGGGTGAGGAACAGACTTCCCTTTGCAACCACTTATAGCCAGTTAGACTAAAACGGGGCCTTGTTTCCTCCATAGACTCTGCTCTCACTGCTGCGGTTAACTGCTAAAGCCATAACCACAGGTCCTGGAACACTGTGGGTCTATTCACTCAGTGTGGTTTGGCCGTAGCTGTGGTGGGAAGAACTGATCCCAAGTCAGTTATTATATTTAATAAGAGCTGAGAGCTTCTAATGCATTTAGAACACATTTTCTTCCAAATATAAAGGTCTCTACAACATTTCAAAGAGCCTACGGTCGTGTCTGTAAAATAAACATTTAACTGAATAGAAGTATGGCCTCACCCCTTATGACAGAAACAGCTAAGTTGAAGTGTATCTAACACTGTATTGGCCGTAGATACGGCCGTTCTTAACTTTGATAACTATTTCTATAGCTCCCACCAAGGTTATTATAGTGTTGTGTTTTTATATTAGTTAGAATTTTTCTAGTTGTTTTTAAATTCTGTTTAATTTCAGTTAGTTTTCAGACCTGATTTCCTCGTTTTTTTCTAGTTTAAGTTGTATCAAAATATTTTTATTTCGTTTTTCTATTATTTAGTTTCAGTTTTAGTGTTATGGTCAGAAAGCAAGTGTGGTTGGCTAGGCGCCATTTGTGTTGTACAGTTTTTTTTGTGTGACTTGGAATTAAAATGAATAGTGCAGAGACTGATGCAATAAATATGATAGGACGAAACTCTCTTACCCATATTTACACATTTTAGTCATTTGGCAGATGCTGTTATCCAGAGCGACTTAGGGGACCAAATGGGGTTAAGTGACTTGCTCAAGGGCACATCGGCAGATTTTTCACCGAGTCGCTCTGGCCCAACACTCTTAACCGCTAGACTACCTGCCACCAGTCCAATGCTTTTTAACTTAAGTAGTACATGTACAGTATGTAAGAATAATCAAGTTAGCTACTGAGCCGTGTTTTTCCACCGGTTAGCGTTTTTCGGCATGAATCTTGTTCTGGATGCAGCTCTGTGGAGTGGTCTCTAGCTAGCAAAGCCACCCAGTTATAACATCTGATTTTAAACCTAACCTGAACTATACTGCTAACCCGAATGCCTTAACCTAACCTTAAATGAAGACCAAAAAACGAATTTCTGTTTGTATAAATGTTTTACAATATAGCCTACTTTTACTTAGCAGCTGGCCGAAGGGGAAATCGCTCAGTACTATCTCTAGGACAAATCTCGTCACAATAAAAAGCACAGAGTTTCTCTAAACCCAGAGGCGCAACATCCTGAGACATCCGGGAATGCTTGTGAAACAGCCCAAACAGAACAGGCATGGGGTTGGGGTTTCAGAAGTCAATGAGGGAAGTGAAAAAAAAATCAAAATTATAATCTAAAGGCTGTGCCTTTAGATTATATCAAAATCTAAAGGCACAGCCTCTATTCGAGCCAATGTCTTCAGTAGTTAAATATGTTTTGACTAAGACATTATGATAGTGACAAACTGAAAGTTTTAATTTTCGTCAAAAAACGACTATATTGAGGGAGTGTCTTTGATTTGACGGCCTGCATATGTACAGTTCGGCGCGAGATGACCGTTAGACCGTGTGGTTCTGCGCATGATCATAGCTAGCTAACGTCCACATGACATCGCCTGCAAGTATTACCTGGGATTTTTATTGTAGAAGCAGTTTCTGCCTATCGTCAAACGGTATCTTTGTGATGCACAAGCTAAGCCTATTTGAAACATCGCCATATCCTTGCTGGCTCTACCCGACAGATTCAGTAGCTTGAAAATACCCAAAAAGCTTGAAAAGAACCCTTCAATTTTTGCCCAAAGTTTAGAAAAAAACAACTAAAACTGAACATAATTCATGATGATTTTTATTTAATTTATGTTCGTTTTGAAGTCAAAGATAATAGATTCAGTGTAGTTTTCTTTTTTCGAATGGGTTTGTTAATTATTGTTTTTCATGAGTAGTTTTAGTTTTAGTTCACTATTATAACCTCGGCTCCCACACGTGTAAACAATAAAGCTTTCCTGAGTGCCTAGTTTCCAGGGTCAGAGAACATTTTGGGGAGTGTCTCTCTGTCTGTTTTTTTGTGTCATGCAGTAAGTTTGTTCTATTCACTGCTTTAGCACACTCTGCCAACCCGGATGTTCTAGCTGTGTCTGAATCCTGGCTTAGGAAGACCACCAAAAATTCTGAAATTTTAATTCCAAATTACAACATTTTCAGACAAGATAGAACTGCCAAAGGGGGCGGTGTTGCAATCTACTGCAAAGATAGCCTGCAGAGTTCTGTCCTACTATCCAGGTCTGTACCCAAACAATTTGAACTTCTACTTCTAAAAATCCACCTCTCTAAAAACAAGTCTCTCACCGTTGCCGCCTGCTATAGACCACCCTCTGCCCCCAGCTGTGCTCTGGACACCATATGTGAACTGATTGCCCCCCATCTATCTTCAGAGCTCGTGCTGCTAGGCGACCTAAACTGGAACATGCTTAACACCCCAGCCATCCTACAATCTAAACTTTATGCCCTCAATCTCACTCAAATTATCAATGAACCTACCAGGTACCCCCCCAAAGCCTTAAACACGGGCACCCTCATAGATATCATCCTAACCAACTTCCCCTCTAAATACACCTCTGCTGTCTTCAACCAAGATCTCAGCGATCACTGCCTCATTGCCTGCATCCGTAATGGGTCAGCGGTCAAACGACCTCCACTCATCACTGTAAAACGCTCCCTGAAACACTTCAGCGAGCAGGCCTTTCTAATCGACCTGGCCGGGGTATCCTGGAAGGATATTGATCTCATCCCGTCAGTAGAGGATGCCTGGATATTTTTTTTTTAAATGCCTTCCTAACCATCTTAAATAAACATGCCCCATTCAAGAAATTTAGAACCAGGAACAGATATAGCCCTTGGTTCTCCCCAGACCTGACTGCCCTTAACCAACACAAAAACATCCTATGGCGTTCTGCATTAGCATCGAACAGCCCCCGTGATATGCAGCTATTCAGGGAAGCTAGAAACCGTTATACACAGGCAGTTAGAAAAGCCAAGGCTAGCTTTTTCAAGCAGAAATTTGCTTCCTGCAACACTAACTCAAAAAAGTTCTGGGACACTTTAAAGTCCATGGAGAATAAGAACACCTCCTCCCAGCTGCCCACTGCACTGAAGATAGGAAACACTGTCACCACTGATAAATCCACCATAATTGAGAATTTCAATAAGCATTTTTCTACGGCTGGCCATGCTTTCCACCTGGCTACTCCTACCCCGGTCAACAGCACTGCACCCCCAACAGCAACTCGCCCAAGCCTTCCCCATTTCTCCTTCTCCCAAATCCATTCTGCTGATGTTCTGAAAGAGCTGAAAAATCTGGACCCCTACAAATCAGCCGGGCTAGACAATCTGGACCCTTTCTTTCTAAAATTATCTGCCGAAATTGTTGCCACCCCTATTACTAGCCTGTTCAACCTCTCTTTCGTGTCGTCTGAGATTCCCAAAGATTGGAAAGCAGCTGCGGTCATCCCCCTCTTCAAAGAGGGGGACACTCTTGACCCAAACTGCTACAGACCTATATCTATCCTACCATGCCTTTCTAAGGTCTTCGAAAGCCAAGTCAACAAACAGATTACCGACCATTTTGAATCTAACCATACCTTCTCTGCTGTGCAATCTGGTTTCAGAGCTGGTCATGGGTGCACCTCAGCCACGCTCAAGGTCCTAAACGATATCTTAACCGCCATCGATAAGAAACATTACTGTGCAGCCGTATTCATTGATCTGGCCAAGGCTTTCGATTCTGTCAACCACCACATCCTCATCGGCAGACTCGACAGCCTTGGTTTCTCAAATGATTGCCTCGCCTGGTTCACCAACTACTTCTCTGATAGAGTTCAGTGTGTCAAATCGGAGGGTCTGCTGTCCGAACCTCTGGCAGTCTCTATGGGGGTGCCACAGGGTTCAATTATTGGACCGACTCTCTTCTCTGTATACATCAATGAGGTCGCTCTTGCTGTTGGTGAGTCCCTGATCCACCTCTACGCAGACGACACCATTCTGTATACTTCCGGCCCTTCTTTGGACACTGTGTTAACAACCCTCCAGGCAAGCTTCAATGCCATACAACTCTCCTTCCGTGGCCTCCAATTGCTCTTAAATACAAGTAAAACTAAATCCATGCTCTTCAACCGATCGCTACCTGCACCTACCCGCCTGTCCAACATCACTACTCTGGACGGCTCTGACTTAGAATACGTGGACAACTACAAATACTTAGGTGTCTGGTTAGACTGTAAACTCTCCTTCCAGACCCATATCAAACATCTCCAATCCAAAGTTAAATCTAGAATTGGCTTCCTATTTCGCAACAAAGCATCCTTCACTCATGCTGCCAAACATACCCTTGTAAAACTGACCATCCTACCAATCCTCGACTTTGGCGATGTCATTTACAAAATAGCCTCCAATACCCTACTCAACAAATTGGATGCAGTCTATCACAGTGCAATCCGTTTTGTCACCAAAGCCCCATATACTACCCACCATTGCGACCTGTACGCTCTCGTTGGCTGGCCCTCGCTTCATACTCATCGCCAAACCCACTGGCTCCATGTCATCTACAAGACCCTGCTAGGTAAAGTCCCCCCTTATCTCAGCTCGCTGGTCACCATAGCATCTCCCACCTGTAGCACACGCTCCAGCAGGTATATCTCTCTGGTCACCCCCAAAACCAATTCTTTCTTTGGCCGCCTCTCCTTCCAGTTCTCTGCTGCCAGTGACTGGAACGAACTGCAAAAATCTCTGAAACTGGAAACACTTATCTCCCTCACTAGCTTTAAGCACCAACTGTCAGAGCATCTTACAGATTACTGCACCTGTACATAGCCCACCTATAATTTAGCCCAAACAACTACCTCTTTCCCAACTGTATTTAATTTATTTATTTATTTTGTTCCTTTGCACCCAATTATTTTTATGTCTACTTTGCACATTCTTCCATTGCAAAACTACCATTCCAGTGTTTTACTTGCTATATTGTATTTACTCCGCCACCATGGCCTTTTTTGCCTTTACCTCCCTTCTCACCTCTTTTGCTCACATTGTATATAGACTTGTTTATACTGTATTATTGACTGTATGTTTGTTTTACTCCATGTGTAACTCTGTGTCGTTGTATCTGTCGAACTGCTTTGCTTTATCTTGGCCAGGTCGCAATTGTAAATGAGAACTTGTTCTCAACTTGCCTACCTGGTTAAATAAAGGTGAAATAAAAATATTAAAAAAATAAATTATTTAGCTGTCAGAAGAAATGGCAAATCCTTTACACTGTTGTCTAAATGGAGGTTATTTACAGATGTAGTATCTTCATTTGATCACTCTTTTGTTGCTGCACAGCAGGGAATGCAATTTTGTAGTCTATTCGAGGTTTAAAAAAAAGGCTTCTAAAGTTAGCAATTTCCACTTTAAAATGTCAGACTTTGCCCTAACGAAAAATGGATCAACCCCTACACATTTTTAAAATGAATTATAATACACGTAATAATTCACATGTCCTGTTGCTGCAGGACTATTTTCCTGTTGTAGCAAACTGGCTCAAATTAAGATCCTACAAATGTATGTGTGTGTCAGTGTAAAGAGAGATGTCAAAGTTGACGTTGGATAAAACAATGGAAAGCTTGTTATAAAAAGATTGTTATTAACCAATATTCTCATGTTGACAGACTTTGTGTAAGAATATGTTATAGTAATTCTAGCATGTCTCTGAACTTGCAAATGAGTCCACGCATCTTCCTCCAAGGCATATAGACACAATCTATATGAATAACGTGCACAGCTGATCTCTTTTTAAGGGACCACTGAACAAGAAGATTGTAGACAATCAACTCCCAGGTAAGAGCTGGAGATGTCCATGCAGTCTCAGTTACAGCAGCTAATGCTATAATAACCAAAATGCTAATCAGATGTTCATTGAGTTTAGGGAGCCCCAGATAGTATACACCAATCTTGATGCTCCTTTGACGTCATTGCTCTCAATCTGTACGTCTCCAACACACCTGGGAGGCATTACCCCAGACACACACGTGCACACACATACTTACACGTGCATGCATGCACTCACTCACTTACACACCGGCACACATGTATAGGTAGTTCCACAGGCCCACACACATATATATACACACACACACTTAATTCCACATTCTTCGTCAGTCTGTTCCAGGAAGCAGGGCTACTACTGCAAGTCATGTTAATGCCAGTGCTCTGAAAGGATAAGATTGATCTCATGATCAGATAGTGAAAACACTGTCACATGGGTTGGATACAGTACAGCTGGCCTCCATACATCTCACAGAAATAGCATTTTCATAAATGTTCTCACATGTAGGTCATGTTTTGCTTGAAATACCTGATTTACCATGTAGAGAATGCATAGCATAGATATGTGAACGATGTTGAGGTAAGCCTCACTGTAGTTCAGTAGCAGGACAGTGATGAACCTTACCCAGTGCAGCCATCGATGACAGATAAACAATTATAGGTGCATGAAGAATCAATTTTTATTAGGCCTGCTAATAGTTCTCAAGTCTTGCAAATTGTGAGTAAAATGCCACCAGATGGCTAGTACTGACTAGCATACACTCTTAGAAAAGAGGATTCAAAAAGGATTCATAAGCTGTCCCCATAGAAGAACCCTCGTTGGTTCCAAGGAGAACCCTTTTGGTATATCTACTTTCTCAGGCTGGGGAAAATATCCCTGTGGCTTTCCCCTAAAGAGCTTATCTTTCTCAGGCTCGCCATCATGAGACATGTCTCCAAGACCGCTCAGTTACATAACTGATGCACTGTAGCTCATCCAGAGAAATGATAATCCTCCGTTACTATGGATACAGCCTTCCCAACAGGCCTTCATTTGTGCTGGGCGGGATAAATTACTTGAACTAAAGGGGTCCTATTCTATTCAATCACTGGTGTTCGGAAATGGGGGGTTAAAGATGGAATAACACAATCTGTCTTCATGACAGAATGGATATGCTGATTGTTGATAGTGTATTGTAATTAGTTATAATATGCCCAACCTTGGATTCTTTTGAAGAATATGATATAATCATGTTAGTGAGCCCAACAACTGTAAATATTTCGTAGACAAGGGTTATTTAAATATGCACATTTTATGGACTGCACCTAAATGGTAAAACAAAATAAACACATCTGTAAAATAAGGATTTTAGGATGTTATTCCCCATCTCAGAAAAACTGATCTGGAAACAGATACTGATTGAGCAGTCCTATATCTAAATGTGTCTGATGATGGGGAATAGACCGATTCCAGTTGGCAGTTTCAGTAGCAGCGGCCTTAATAGTCAAACAGCAGTGTGGTTAACTCTGCTGACCGCTCCTTGTGTTGTGTCTGTGGGTGGATGAGACGCAAAATAGAATTAAGTCATGGAAATAAACACTATTAGATTACACGGCTGCAGAGAGAAACACTTTTCATCTGGCAATGAGCCAGAATTGGATAAATCATCCAACTCATATTGCTTATGCTGTCAAATGCGGCACAATGTTGTTGTGACAATATCCCAGAGGTAGACGGAGAGATGTGTTCCAGGTAGGTTATGGAACCTTTATTGCAATAAAAAAACTACCGTATTATCTATTAGAGTAGGGGGGGTGTACTAGACTTTCCCGTTAGCCAGCTGTTATAGCCTAATATTGTTAAACAATGCTGTCATACAAACGTCGTTATGCTACTGGTTTAGTCGGCATATTGAATAAATATCGATTATGTGAATCTAATGATAAAGTATGAATAAACGTAATTCTAGAGAAAGGCTACAATTCCATAGATCAATAGATATACCAGCTATTTTGGCACCATAACATAACAATACGTAGTCAATGGCACAAGACACGCCCTTTCTCGTATCAGCCCATAACACAAGTAGGCTATTATGGTAAGTAGACTCACTAAGTACTGAATCCATAACATTCAATATATAAACAAATTAAATATAATATCATTAGAACAGTTCTAAATGCTCACTATTGCTATCACAGCTGCAACATTTTAACAATTTGATATTGATAGCAAACCACGCCTCTCAATACTTGGATAAATGTAGAGACGCGACACGTGACTCCGTAACCAAAATCAAGTATGGCGGAATCTGTCAGAAAATGATTATTTCGCCAGTAGACTTCCCTAGTGATAAAGTCAACATATTTATTCTGCATCTTTCTCGGGACAGGGCCGCCTCTTGGAGCTTCTAGGTGAGCATATCGTTTATCTTTTCGACGAATGTAGCTCTTTGAAGTGGGAAAATATTCAGGATGTTGCTTAGGCAATGATGCATCGATTACGGGCGCGGGGACAATCCTATCAAAACAATGTCTGCTGCCTGAAGTTTCCAGTTGAGCTGCTCGTGCTAATAATATACTTATTCCTACAAAAAATAGATTGAATTAGCACAATATGTTGGATATAGAAAGAGTGCTTATTATTATTGTCCGACGTGCTGCGTACGGAAGAATATGTATGTTAGATCGCGAAATGCGTATCTGGCGCGCGAAATTTCTAGCTACGCACAGTCTCTGACGTGCCTTGATTTGTTCCTGTGTTCTATTTTTAGAACATGGCGGTGGATAGTGCTACACATACATGTTGATAGGGATAGTGTATCGGCAATTTTTTTTGCCGTTCTAGATCGTAATGTTACGCAATGTTAAAGGAGAAATGACTGGGAAAGTCAGCTGTGTCTGTCAATGGGCGGTGGTGAAGTAGCTGTATGCGTCAACCTTTTTTTGTGAATGGGGGGCGTGCTGGTAAAATTGTGGTCAGAGAGCGAAAGACGGAGTGCATTTTAGCTATTGTGTTTTAGTACAACATCCTACTGATTATTTTAGTATGCCTACGTTTTATTTATTCATCAGAAAGCAGTTTTTTAAAAACATTCATGCCAAATGTATACATAATTAAATAATGTGTAGGATGTGTATGTAGCGTGTTATTAAAAATCTACCAGGTACTGAAGATGAATAACAATTATATTGTAGATTGGTCCTAGAGCTATACGCCCTGGGCCTCTATCTCTGAGCTAGAGGGACTCTCTCTGCAAATCTGTCACCCTGTATCACACAACCAGTTTGGGGACAATGGGGCCAGACAAGCGTGGACACACACACACACACACACACACACACACACACACACACACACACACACACACACACACACACACGCACACGCACACGCACACGCACACACACACACACACACACATACACACACACACACATACACATACACATACACATACACATACACATACACACACACATCAAGCAAAGCCCATAGAGAGTGCAGGGGAATAGCGCCCCAGGGGTTTACCCCCTCCTCTACACAGACACGCACACAAACCCCTTTCCATCACAAAGCGTGAATTTCTGCCAGCTGTGACCGACTTTTGGAGGTTTGTCCCGCAGCTCCACACTCTGCCCCTCTGTCTTGAGAAGCCTTACCACAACCCCCCACCCCACCTCTCTCAACACACATCCTCCCTCCCTACCTCCAGGCCATTAGCTTAGCCCTACACATGATGGGTGGTCTAGTAGTCTGTGTTTGTTGTGGGAAATCATTCCATCTGTACACTTAATGTTGTGTTAGTGTAGGGGGATTCAGAATGAATGATTGTTTCTGAATCCAACTCAGATTTATGTTGCTAATGCGTCATTCTTTCTCTCTTTTTTGTGTTTAAAAAAAAAGGCTGGTACAAGTGAGCGGGTGTCTCTGATTGGATTACCTGAAAAGTAGGCTGTAAGGTGGAGGACTGTTTCCTGTTTGCTGACCAGTGAAGACACTTGTGGGTGGTTGTGTTTCCTGTTGTGGCCCTGATCTTGGTACACATCAGACCAGCCCCCTTCCCCACACACACACACACACACACACACACACACACACACACACACACACACACACACATAACACCCCCACACACACCACACACACACACACATAACACCCACACACACACACACACACACTATAACCCCCGACCCACACACACACACTATAACCCCCCCGACCCACACACACACACTATAACCCCCCCGACCCACACACACACACTCCACCTATCCCGTCCTCCTCCTCTCCAGGCCGTATATTTTAAAACTTTACTGTGGATTCTCCGAGGACCATCCTGTCAACAATGACATCACACACTCACCAAGGTAAGCCCTTACCATGCTCACTGGATCCATCTCACGTAGGCCTAATGTGTGCTTTGTATAGCTGTATCATCTCAGAATACCTCCCTGTCGAATCTTATTCAAGTCGATAACAAACCATGACGTGGACTCACTCAAAATAATATTTGTGGTTCTTTTCTGTTTCTTTGGCTTGTCCTGTAGAAAATGTCATTTGTGCACATGATTGAATATACAGTATGATGCTGTGGAGTGTCCTACTGTTCCGCCTGTGTTCATCAAATTGCGTCCATGACAAAGAGGTAGGCTAACTAAAGGTCTCTACTGTTGTGCATGGTGTGATTGGCCGCGTTTACCTAACACACTGGGGGATGTGTGCACTATAAATATAATCACCCAGGTAAGATCTGGAGTGCCCCTGCAAAGGCTCAGCGGTAACCCCTCTAGCCATGAAGTATATCTTATGAATGATTCCTGACGATACCAGGACAAGAAAATGTCATGATTTTCTCAAAATTGTATTCATAGGATGGTCCTTTGGAGGAAGGTTTGATGACATATATTTGACATTTGTATATAAAAGCATAATTGAGAAATAATTAATCAAAGTTGGCATATTTATGACATTTTTGCCTTACCCAGGCTTCCTTTTAAGACTCCATAATGTTTCATACAGGAATCACACCGAGACCACATCTGCTAGGAGCCCAAGGCAGGCTTACAGTACCTGGAGTACTTCAAATATTATGATATCGGCCATTTTATTTCAAGAGTCTTGTTAGTTGGACTTAATTCATGTGGCGGCCATGATGTTTAAATTTGACCTGAATACATACTGGTCTGCGTTCTAAATGGCACCCTTAGATAGGCCTAGTGCACTAGCTTTTGACAGTCACTATATAGGGAATAGGGTTCCATATAGGATTGTCCTAAGTTGTGAGAAACCTCGAGGTAGGCCTACACCATACTAGGTAGTCCCCACTCCCCAGCCAAGCTGAAGCCAAGCCAAAGTAAGCACATTACATCGTTAGTTGATGCCTGGATTAGTTAGCCTCAACACTTAGAGTTTTAAGTCCAGCCTAATGCTTGTTGGAGATTCTCCATCCTTTTCTCTGAGTATGGTGTGATACCAACCCTTTCTTTTTCTCTCTCCATTCTTCTTTCAGTTTAAACTGAACTACTGTAGATGTGTGTGATTGTTCCCATGTCTATGATCTGCGTGGCATTATGAGTCCATTATCAGCTTTACTTCCAGCGGCTTTTTTTATCTTCCGTTTATTTGAGTAAATACTTTCTTAACACTTTTTTTCTGAACTGCATTGTTGGTTAAGGGGCTTGTAAGAGTAAGCATTTCACTGTAAGGTCTTGTGACAAATAACATTTGATCAAACACTCGTACCTACCATAACTGCTCCTTTTTGTCGATCATTTGTGGAATTGCAGGCTCTTCAGTTTAAATGTTATACTTCCTCTAAATCTTTTTTTAATTTTTAATTTTACCCCGTTTTCTCCCCAATTTCGTGGTTTAGTAGCTACTATCTTGTCTCATCGCTACAACTCCCGTACGGGCTCGGTAGGGACGAAGGTTGAAAGTCATGCGTCCTCCGATACACAACCCAACCAAGCCGCACCTTCTTAACACAGCGCACATTAACCCAGAGTCTCTGGTGGCACAGCTGGCACTGCAGTACAGCGCCCTTAACTACTACGCCACCCGGGAGGCCCTCTAAATCTTTCAGAACCCCCCCCCATCTCTCTACAAGTTGGGCGATAGGCTAGTTCTCAGGAATAGGCTCAGTCAGATAGTTGGTTCACTGTGCAGTCTGTATGAGGGTATATCTGAGAACAAATATGACTGTTTGCATAGAAGTGATTATCTGCTCGGAGAACTTAGCATATTAGCCGTTGACATCTGCTCAACATTGAGCTTGCACTAACGCACACAGGCTACAGTAGCCATGTTCTATTGAAAGATGCTTAGTGCTACATTCTGAAAACAAATAGTTAACAATATGCACAGCTGCTTAGCCTGGCCTGGTGACCATCAGCTGATGCAGACACAGAGATCCATTTGTGTGTCCTCACACATTAAAAGACCGTCCATACCCATTCAACAATGTGATTTGTAGATCCTTGCTAGACTGGAGCTACTAATACACATGGTGAGCACACCTTCACACAGCTGAATATGACATGTAGGCCTCTGAAATGGATCTGCAGGCCTCTGAAAGGGTTCTGCAGGCCTCTGAAATGGATCTGCAGGCCTCTGAAATGGATCTGCAGGCCTCTGAAATGGATCTGCAGGCCTCTGAAATGGATCTGCAGGCCTCTGAAATGGATCTGCAGGCCTCTGAAATGGATCTGCAGGCCTCTGAAATGGATCTGCAGGCCTCTGAAATGGATCTGCAGGCCTCTGAAATGGATCTGCAGGCCTAGTGTAAACAGTGGGTTTACCAGGTATTTTAGACTGTTGCTGCAGTTATCCCACATAAAAAACAGCCCAGTGGTTCTCTGCCAGGACATGTCAGTCTTCTCCGTCACGCCCCTGTGGTTTTCCCATGATCCTCGGCGGTGGCCCCTCTGTGGTTGTGGTCACTGGTCAGACGGGCACGCTTATCATCAGTTCCCATGGCGATGCAGTGACTGCCCGGGCTGCCCTGTGCAGTGCCTGTCAGTTTAGCGGCGGTAGATAAGAGACCTGCTTGCTCACAATCACAGCGCTGTGTGGGTGTGTCACTCCCTTAGCTCTGTAGCTGTCCCATTAGTTTTCTCTTCCTCCATTCTTCCATTTGTTTGGAAGAACTTATCGGAGATTTTTGTCTTCTTCCTGGTGATTTACTTTGACAAAAGTCTGAATACTCGTCATACACAAAGCAAGCATGCACGCGCATTCAGAAAACATAAGCCCTAAGCCTTTCAAACTCAACTCTGGACCTCGACGCTAGTTCCACTGCATATTGTCATGGTTTCCCTCTAATCTGGTACCGAGTTATACCCCTGTCCTAGCCCTTACATCCTGTGTTGTTCCTAGGTTTTAGAGCTTCCTCGTGGAACAGTTGGATGCCTGCAGTGCAGAGATTGCTTTACCATCTACTGAACGTAATGTCGAAGCACACAGACTAGCGTTGTTTTTGCGGTCGTGAAGAGATATTGAACGAGTATCCCATCGGGCCTCATAAATAGGCTTAATATTTCAGCAGAGTAGGAGGCAGCACATTGATAGTGTTGGGAAATGATAGCAGTGGGCTCTAGCCGGCAAGGTTTTACGTTATCCCACTCAGTGATTCTAAGGGTTTCCTGGAACCACCGCAAACATGTTTACCATAGCTAGAGCTGGCCCGGCACTGAGTCATGACACACACACTGTTCCATTCAGAGCAGAGGCACGGTCGGTAAGTGATTGGGCGGTGGCTTTTTTTGAGCTTGATCTTTTCCTGGGAAAGATGTCATTTTTTGAGCCAATACATCTTTGGCCCAGCAGATGATAAGTGAAGCTGGTCCAATGTATTCACGTTGACAAAGGACTTTAACCTACTGTAATTCAATTCTCTCCTATCTCTGTTTCCATGGGGGTTTTATGTGGTTGAACCAGTGAACTTAACGTGCTACTCCTTGTCCTCCAGTACAAGGCTCCTGTTGATGTGGGTTCGAAGAGGAAATGGTTTCTAGTATTATACAACTTTAAGGTGCTGATAGGCTCACTGATATGAGGCATATGGTGAACAGCAGCACACCTGGTTGTGGCTTACTGCTTCAGATCAGAGTAGACTGGTCTAGACTACAGAGGGTTTGACCTTCATGTTATCTTCTTCCTCATAGAATCAGTGGTGAAACTAGTAGACTGACTGTGTGTGTCTAAATGTGAGCTTGTGTGTTCAAGAGAGCGAGTGTGCATGTGTGACAGCGAAACACTGTTTTTGTGTCCTTACCCTCCGGTCATCCCCTCTCCGTCCATTATCCAATCCAACTAGAGGTGAAGGGGCTAATTAACCCCTTCACCTCTAGTTGGATTGGATAGTGTGTGGTTTAACCCCTTCACCTCTAGTTGGATTGGATAGTGTGTGTGGTTTAAACCCTTCACCTCTAGTTGGATTGGATAGTGTGTGTGGTTTAAACCCTTCACCTCTAGTTGGATTGGATAGTGTGTGGTTTAACCCCTTCACCTCTAGTTGGATTGGATAGTGTGTGTGGTTTAAACCCTTCACCTCTAGTTGGATTGGATAGTGTGAAGGGGTTAAAATCACTCCCACTCTGCACATGAGAGCCATTCACTTATCCATAGGCTATTTATAGCAACACACATGAGTGAATGCATGGTGAACAAACAACCATTGTTGCTGGTTTCTTTGTGTGTGTGTGTGTGTATTTTCTGCATGATGGAGCAGTTGTCAGTGGCTGCTGCCATGTGCTGCAGAGCAGACCTATAAATGGAACAACAAGAACACTGAACACAAGGCTACATGACAGAAACACTCCTCTTCTGTTTGCAACTGTTGTCAATGCAACTCAACAGCTTTCAATAGCATGGACCGTAGAGGAGAGATGGTTCTCTCTCTGTCAAACCCCTGTAGACACACATCTCTTATCAGTGGGAGCCCAGGTGTGTTGGTGGATGTCTAGTGCTGATGGCACCTTGTCTGCCCTTGAGACAGGTGAAGACAGAGAATATGTATACGTAGAATAACATAAACATGTTACACCGTTGACAGGGTGATGTGGTTGGGTGAGGTCATTCAGTCCCGGGAAATGGGGTGTGGGTTGGGACAGACAGAGGGCCCTGCTGTACTCGGACAGGTGGTATAGTCTGGGATGTAACTGAGGAATGGCCGGGCCAGCATCTCAGAAACTGAACCATTGTTACTTTGTGTGCATTTGTACGTACTGGTAAGTGTCCAACCAGATTTTTTTCTGTCAAAATGCGCATCTTCAGCTTCTCTTGCCAAATGTCCTCATTGCACCCAATGACCATTGACAATCATTTCTGACAGACCTTCCAGCCTGACAGATTGTCCTCTCCCTCACCAAGAATTGGCTTAGGCCTGCTTTGGCCTGGTCCACTCTAGCCTCCCCCAGCCCAACACATCCAGGACCAGGGGTTATGTCCTGCCTGGGTGAAACCGCCCTGGACCCTACCATCCAACCTGACTGTCCAGAGTAGGCTCCACTGAGCGTCCCGTCCCCCTTAAACAAACACCCCATTATGGGCTCCATACTGGGGCCTTGTCCCTCTGCCTGTTCCTCAGCTCTGTTTTTAATTGGCATTAGGCTAGAGACGGTGGCGGGGGAAAGGAGATAATGAGAGGAAAGAGTCTCTTTGTGTGTCCGAGCCGCCCGAGGCCTTTATGTCCCTAACTCCACACAGAGAGAAACCGGATACAGGGTGTACTGCCAGCCGCAATTACAGTTTACACAGACGAAAGCAAACCTATTCTGGCTTTTGACACGGCCTGTCATTGTTTAGGACAGGCAAGGGGAGGAGGACGACGATATCAAGTTAAAGTCTGGGATGTGAGTGGGATGGCTGGATGGATGGCTGGCTGGCTGGATGGATGGATGGATGGCTGGATGCGTGATTGGTTGAAGTGCTAACTTTTTATCAATGTTTTCTTTGTTCATTGCGGGTATCTCTTATAAGCCCGACTGACATGAAGCTAGGAGGTTCTTAGTGGCATTGCAAGGCTCGTGCCTCTTGAGTTCTGGTGGTTCTGGAAGTGTGAGGTTAATGATGTGCTTATTTACTAGGAAACTTCCCTTCTCTGATCGTCAAACCAAAGTTGGTCTTTTCAGACCAAGCCAAGCGTGTAGAGTTAGAGCCAGTCTTCCAAGGCAACACTTTTCAATTACATCTGTTCACTTTTCTCCTCAATTAATATTAGCAATTTTCCTTAAATCATTCATATGCATTGGATATAGGTCAAATGTTATCTAACCATGCTATGCCATGTCAAATGGCTTCTGTGATGCTGGGAAACAGAGAGATCCATGCCTACTCCTCCACTCATTACCGTCACAATCTTTCTCTGCTCTTCCTCCCAGTGTGAACGGGAACCTAAAGGTCGCCTCTGTTCACAGAACGGGTCTCTCTTTATGACAGGACGTCAGAGCCTGCCCCAGAAGTCAGGGGTCACTGATTGTGGGCATGTTGCTATGACGTCAGATGCTGACCCCAGGAAGTGAATGGGATGGCCCTAGAGGAAGTGTCTCCTAAGGAGAGGCCTGTCTGGTTGATGGTATTGTTCCTCTGTGTGTGATCTCTCCATGGTACACACAGCGGGGAGGGGAAGTGCAACCAGTGTAATGAGACAGGAGCATCCTTCCTGACTCTGTGTGTGTGAGAGAGAGTGATTTACTAATGAGTGTGGAGTGCATGAACGTGGACTGCGAATGGGTACATGAGGACTGGGGCTGTGATGCTACCAGTATTGCGAACAGATCAAACTCTTTGGTCTTTTAATAACTGCTGTATGTAAAACATTGTGTGCTTAAGATTGGACAGTGTTACTGATGATGTTTGTTTCCAACATTAGGGCTGTTTTTCTAAAAAAGTTTAAACCAACTTTGTTTTGTTTCCTGGCCACAATACTACAGAGTATCGCCATCCTGGTACCGTCCTGTCCCTAATGAGTACCAACTTATTGTACAACACACATCCCATACCAGTCTATTTTCCCATGGGAAGAAACATAACAGTGGACAGTGTGGCTGTGGCCTCCCATGTGTGAGACTGCAGACAGTTTGGTCTAGTTAGTCTGCAGTACTACCAGTCTGGTCTAGTTAGAGACTGCGGTACGACCAGTTTGGTCTAGTTAGAGACTGCGGTACTACCAGTTTGGTCTAGTTAGAGACTGCGTACTACCAGTTTGGTCTAGTTAGAGACTGCGGTACTACCAGTTTGGTCTAGTTAGAGACTGGGTACTACCAGTTTGGTCTAGTTAGAGACTGCGGTACTACCAGTTTGGTCTAGTTAGAGACTGCGGTACTAACCAGTTTGGTCTAGTTAGAGACTGCGGTACTAACCAGTTTGGTCTAGTTAGACTACGGTACTACCATTTTGGTCTAGTTAGAGACTTCGGTACTACCATTTTGGTCTAGTTAGAGACTACGGTACTACCAGTTTGGTCTAGTTAGACTACAGTACTAACCCATTGGTTTAGTTGGAGACTACAGTACTACTAGTTTGACAACAGTACTACCAGTTTGGTCTAGTTAGACTGCGGTACTACCTGTTTGGTCTAGTTAGAGAATTCGGTACTACCAGTTTGGTCTAGTTAGACTGCGGTACTGACCCGTTGGTTTAGTTCGAGACTACAGTACTACCAGTTTGGTCTAGTTAGAGACTTCGGTACTACCAGTTTGGTCTAGTTAGACTGCGGTACTACCTGTTTGGTCTAGTTAGAGACTACGGTACTACCAGTTTGGTCTAGCTCGACTGCGGTACTACCAGTTTGGTCTAGTTAGAGACTACAGTACTACCAGTTTGGTCTAGTTAGAGACTTTGGTACTACCCGTTTGGTCTAGTTAGACTACAGTACTACCAGTTTGGTCTATTTTGACTAAAGTACTACCAGTTTGGTCTAGTTAGAGACTTCGGTACTACCAGTTTGGTTTAGTTAGACTGCGGTACTACCAGTGTGGTCTAGTTTTACTACAGTACTACCAGTTTGGTCTAGTTAGACTACAGTACTACCAGTTTGGTCTAGATAGAGACTTCGGTACAACCAGTTTGGTGTAGTTAGTCTGCGGTACTACCAGTTTGGTTTAGTTAGACTGCGGTACTACCAGTGTGGTCTAGTTAGACTGCGGTACTACCAGTTTGGTCTAGTTTTACTACAGTACTACCAGTTTGGTCTAGTTAGACTACAGTACTACCAGTTTGGTCTCTATGATCTCTCTCTGGCCTCCCATCAGTCTTTGAAATACTATTCATTTTACACATGGTTCAATTCTGCTTTAAAGGATTGCACATCATTTAATAGAACCCCTACCAGCAGTTCCACACACACACACACACACACACACACACACACACACACACACACACACACACACACACACACACACACACACACACACACACACACACACACACACACACACACACACACACACACACACACACACGTGTTCATATTTAGTCTGCACAGCATGGAGATGTGATGCTTTTCATGTGGAAGGTCTTGATGAACAGGTGATTTCTTGAATCAGGAGTGTTAGTGCTTTGCTGGAACAAAAGCCTGTACACCCTATCAGGTTCTCAGGACTAGTGTTGAAGAACAGTCACCACCTCCACAGACTGATACCCTGACCAGAGCGCCCTCTTGAGGTGCAGTAGGGAAGCCCCTGGTTCAGGGCTGGAAGGGAGGGGGTGGGGAGGTTTGTTCCTTTACCTTCATCTCCTCCTTCCACTTATAGTGTGTCTGTTGGTCTCAGGTATCAGCTGTGGTTTCCAGTGAGAGTCTCTCTGTGTGTCTAACTACAGCCTACAGAGTGAGACTAAGCCAGCTGGTATAACCCTCAGCTGCTGTACCATTACAGGCTGCAGACAGACACAGGTGTCGTCATTACCTGAACCTCAGCACACAGCCATGCAAAACAGGCCCTTCACTCTAGTAGCGATGCTAACAATTCTACATGGTCGACCTGTAACATAGTCACATATATATATTATCTCACACACCCACCTAATTTCCATAGCAAAGTCCGGCTGCAGGGAGCTGGATCATTTGGGTGTGATTTGCGGAGATATCATCTGACATTGGTTTGCATGTGTCTGTGTTTATTAAGTGTGTGTCTGTGTGTATTAAGTGTGTGTCTGTGTGTATTAAGTGTGTGTCTGTGTGTATTAAGTGTGTGTCTGTGTGTATTAAGTGTGTGTCTGTGTGTATTAGCAGTGTGTCTGGGTGTATTATTGTGTGTGTCTGTGTTTATTAACAGTGTGTGTTTGTGTCTGGGTGTATTAGCAGTGTGTCTGGGTGTATTAGCAGTGTGTCTGGGTGTATTAGCAGTGTGTCTGGGTGTATTAGCAGTGTGTCTGGGTGTATTAGCTGTGTGTCTGGGTGTATTAGCAGTGTGTCTGGGTGTATTAGCAGTGTGTCTGGGTGTATTATTGTGTGTGTCTGTGGTGTGTGTCTGGGTGTATTAGTGTGTGCTGTGTCTGTGTGTGTCTGTGTGTATTATTGTGTGTGTCTGTGTTTATTAACAGTGTGTGTTTGTGTTTAAGTGTGTGTATTATTGTGTGTGTCTGTGTGTATTATTGTGTGTGTCTGTGTGTATTATTGTGTGTGTCTGTGTTTATTAACAGTGTGTGTTTGTGTTTAAGTGTGTGTATTATTATGTGTGTCTGTGTGTATTATTGTGTGTGTCTGTGTGTATTATTGTGTGTGTCTGTGTGTGTCTGTGTCTGTGTTTATTAACAGTGTGTGTTTGTGTCTGGGTGTATTAACATTGTGTGTGTCTGGGTGTATTAACAGTGTGTGTCTGGGTTTATTAACAGTGTGTGTTTGTGTCTGGGTGTATTATTATGTGTGTCTGTGTGTATTGTTGTCTGTGTCTGTGTATTAACAGTGTGTGTCTGGGTGTATTAGCAGTGTGTCTGGGTGTATTGTGTGTCTGGGTGTATTAGCAGTGTGTGTCTGGGTGTATTAGCAGTGTGTGTCTGGGTGTATTAGCAGTGTGTGTCTGGGTGTATTAGCAGTGTGTGTCTGGGTGTATTAGCAGTGTGTCTCTGGGTGTATTAACAGTGTGTGTCTGGGTGTATTAACAGTGTGTGTCTGGGTGTATTAGCAGTGTGTCTGGGTGTATTAGCAGTGTGTCTGGGTGTATTAGCAGTGTGTCTGGGTGTATTACGGTGTGTGTCAGTGTGTCTGTGTCTGGGTGTATTAAGGTGTGTGTCTGGGTGTATTAGGTGTGTGTCTGGGTTAACGGTGTGTGTCTGGGTGTATTAACAGTGTGTGTCTGTGAGTTAAGTGTGTCTGGGTGTATTAGCAGTGTGTCTGGGTGTATTAGCAGTGTGTCTGGGTGTATTAGCAGTGTGTGATTTAACGGCGTGTGTCTGTGAGTTAACGGCGTGTGTCTGTGAGTTAACGGCGTGTGTCTGTGAGTTAACGGCGTGTGTCTGTGAGTTAACGGCGTGTGTCTGTGAGTTAACGGCGTGTGTCTGTGAGTTAACGGCGTGTGTCTGTGAGTTAACGGCGTGTGTCTGTGAGTTAACGGCGTGTGTCTGTGAGTTAACGGCGTGTGTCTGTGAGTTAACGGCGTGTGTCTGTGAGTTAACGGCGTGTGTCTGTGAGTTAACGGCGTGTCTGTGTGTTAACGGCGTGTTAACGCGTGTGTCTGTGTGTTAACGGCGTGTTAACGGTGTGTCTGTGTGTTAACGGCGTGTGTCTGTGTGTCTGTGTGTTAACGACGTGTGTCTGTGTGTGTTAACGGCGTGTGTCTGTGTGTGTTAACGGCGTGTGTCTGTGTGTAGTCCTATAAACATTGGATGTCAATCTGGGTCATTTGAGAGGTAAAGTGTGGGTCTGCCATTTGTCCTCTCTCACTCTCTCACTGGCCACACCTGGACTGCTCACTGTAACTCTGAAGGTAAAAAACTCTACAAGGCTTTGATCACATTGTTATTTGTCATAAATGGCCTCTTTTGCACCATGTTTTGCCTCATCCTCCCTGATCTGCAAGGTGAAGCAGACATACAGACGGCTCCTAAAGCTAGAGCTGAGAATATACCCCCCTCCACGCGCGCACAGACGGTTGAGTTAGTACTGCATGGTATAGCCCAAGGCCGGTAGCTAATTAAACCTCTGTGTGTGTCTGGTCCAGGGAGAGCTCCAGAAATAGACCAAACACAGCAAGACGCTTGCCTGTTTTCCTGTTTCTTTCCCCCGAAGGGACCCCACATTTTGTTTTCGACACCTATCTGTTTTTATAGAAATTAAAGAAAGCATCTTCATGGCTTGATGCAACATTATGTACGCCACTGCCAAGTGTGCTTATCTGGACAGCAAACGTGTGTTTGTGTTTGTGAGGGGAGATTTGTTTTTAGTTTTTGCATCTGTAGGCCATGTCCTTTTCTGAGGTGTTTTGTTGCTCCTGGCCATGTCATTATGCTCTCTGATCTCTCTAATATCGTAGCCTCTCGTTTCCCTGATTCTTTCCTTTCCCTCCTTTTTTCTTGTTGATCATGTTCTCTATAGCCCCTGTTCCCTCCCCCTCCTTTTCTCTTCATCTCAGCCCCTACCCAGTTTCCCCTCCGTCTCCCCCTCCTCTCCTCTGGTTGGTCTATTTATAGCCCTGTCTTCCCAGGGCTCGGCTGGTACAAAAGCCTTTTCATGTTGCCACTATACTTTCAGCCTCGGTGGCTACGTACACAGACGGGAGAGAGGCATGGGCACACAGCTAGGTGTGTGTGTGTGTGTGTGTGTGTGTGTGTGTGTGTGTGTGTGTGTGTGTGTGTGTGTGTGTGTGTGTGTGTGTGTGTGTGTGTGTGTGTGTGTGTGTGCGTGCTCGCTGTACCCAAAGGGAGTGTTATTTTTACCTTTCCCCTCCTCATTTTCTCTCCCACCCTCTCCCCTTCTCTCTCCATCTCTTTCTCCCACACTTGCTATGCTGAGCACAGCCAGTTTCAGCTGAGCCCAACAACCAGCCTACACACACACACACACACTGTCTGATGAATGAACGGTGCCATTCCACTAAGCTTCCTTCAGGGCAGAGAACCCCTGGCATCTCAGCATGAGCTCCCAGCGTAGATTCTCTGCTGTTTCCAGGCGATTCAGGCTCTCTGGGTCCATAGCGAAGTGACGGTTGCTCCGTTAGGCTGTTTGCCTCGATGCCGTGGTGGCTCCCTCTCAGAGAGGTGAAGTTCGGTCGGTTGTCGGTTGATTGAGGGAGAGTTGTCGGTTGATTGCGGGAGGGTTATCTCGATGTTGCGGACCATATTTGAAGCGGAGTTCTCTCCCTCTCCCACAGAAGGACTCCTGGGCAAGGAGCAGCAGCTGGATGTCCTGAAGACGTCTGCCCTCAACCACATCCCCACAGGTAGGAGACCAACACATTACCTGTCTGTCTTTCATTCTGTGACTGAATGTCGACCGTTGTCTTTACAATGTGTGTTTTTTAAGGTCTGTCTGTCACACAAAGCTAAGAGGAAAGCAATCTGGCTTTCTTGGAGGAGAAACGTTATGTGTACTAAAACTGATAAGAATGCAGAAGTAATTTCATTAAAAACATTTGCGGGGTGTGACGTATAACTTCAGATTAAACCAAATCATTTATAGTCATGACTACTGGTTTCAATTTAATTTGCAGCAAATACTTTATGAATTTATTGTAACAAATCATCTTGCAAGGTTGCTAGCCAACTAGCCTGCTAACGTTAGCACTACTAGCTTGCTAATGTTACATTAGCACTGGGTAAGTCAGACAGTTGCTATAATCACCTAGCTTACAGCTACATTAAAGTAAATCAACGTTTAGGAAATACATAACACCATCTAACCAGTTATCTAAGCTAGCCAACTAAAGTTCATTATTTTAGCCTACTAGCCTAGCTAGCCAACCACCACAGTTGACATAGCTAAGGAGTAAGCCAGAGAACAACTAGTCACAGGCAGGAACCCACAGAACAAGGGAGACATACCGATTGACGGCTAAGTTAGCTACAATAGTCAAAGAACAACCAAGGAGAGGCCTTCAGAGGGACACACACACACACACACACACACACACACACACACACACACACACACACACACACACACACACACACACACACACACACACACACACACACACACACACACACACACACACACACACACACACACACACACACACACACACACACACACACACACACACACACACACACACACAGAGTACCAGTCAAAAGTTTGGACACACCTATCATTCAAGTGTTTTATTTTATTTGGCCTAATTTTCTACATTGTAGAATAATAGTGAAAACATCAAAACTATGAAATAACACATATGGAATCATGTAGTAACCAAAAAAGTTTTAAATCTAAATATATTTTAGATTCTTCAAAGTAGCCACCCTTTGCCTTGATGACAGCTTTTCACACCCTTGGCATTCTCTCAACCAGCTTCACCTGGAATGCTTTTCCATCAGTCTTGAAGGAGTTCCCACATATGCTGAGCACTTGTTGGCTGTTTTTTCTTCACTCTGCGGTCCAACTCATCTCAATTTGGTTGAGATCGGTTAATTGTAAAGGCTAGGTCATCTGATGCAGCACTTAATCACTCTCCTTCTTGGTCAAATAGCGCTTACACAGCCTGGAGGTGTGAGGGGTCATTGTCCTGTTGAAAAACAAATGATAGTCCCGTTACGCCATCCCATCTGGTTTGGGCTTATCGTTGCAGAATGCTGTGGTTGCCATGCTGGTTAAGTGTGCCTTGAATTCTAAATAAATCAGTGTCACCAGCAAAGCACCCCACACCATCACACCACCTCCTCCATACTTTATGGTGGGAACCACAAATGCGGAGATCATCCGTTCACCTACTCGGAGTCTCACAAAGACACGGCGGTTGGAACCAAAAATCTGAAATTTGGAAAGGACAGATTTCCACTGGTCTAATGTCCATTGCTCATGTTTCTTGGCCCAAGCAAGTCTCTTCTTATTGGTGTCCTTTAGTAGTTGTTTCTTTGCAGCAATTCGACCATGAAGGCCTGATTCATGCAGTCTCCTCTGAACAGTTGATGTTGAGATGTGTCTGTTACTTGAACATTTATTTGGGCTGCAATTTCTGAGGCGGGTAACTCTGATGAACTTATCCTCTGCAGCAGAGTTAACTACGGGTCTTCCTTTCCTGTGGCGGTTCTCATGAGAGCCAGTTTCATCATAGCGCTTGATGGTTTTTGCGACTGCACTTGAAGAAAGTTCTTGACATTTTCTATATTGACTGACCTTCATGATTTAAAGTAATGATGAACTATCTTTTCTCTTTGCTTATTTGAGCTGTTCTTTCCATAATATGGGCTTGGTCTTTTACCAAATAGGGCTATCTTCTGTATACCACCCCTACCTTGTCACAACACAACTGATTGGCTCAAATGCATTAAGAAGGAAAGTAATTCCACAAATGTACTTTTAACAAGGCACCCCTGTTCATTGAAATGCATTCCAGGTGCATGAAGCTGGTTGAGAGAATGCCAAGAGTGTGCAAAACTGTCATCAAGGCAAAGGGTGGCTACTTTGAAGAATCTCAAATATAAAATATATTTTGATTTGTTTAATAGGTTTATGGTTACTACATGATTCCATATGTTATTTCATCATTTTGATGTCTTCACTATTATTCTACAATATAGAAAATAGTAGAAATGAGAAAAAAACTTGAATGAGTGGGTGTGTCCAAACTTTTGACCTGTACTGTACAAAAGTATGTGGACACTCCTTCAAATTAGTGAATTCGGCTATTTTAGCCACACCCATTGCTGACAAGTGTAGAAATAGTCTGTCCTCAGTTGCAACATCAGCACAGGAACTGTTTGTCGGAGGTTTCATGAAATGGGTTTCCATAGCCGAGCAGCTGCACACAAGCCAAAGATCACCATGCGCAATGCCAAGCTTCAGCTGGAGTGGTGTAAAGCTCACTGCCATTAGATTCTGGAGCAGTGGAAACGTGTTCTCTGGAGTGATGAATCACGTTTCACCATTTTGCAGTCTGACTGAGAAATCTGGGTTTGGTGGACTCCAGGAGAACGCTACCTGCCCGACTGCATAGCGTCTACTCTAAAGTTTGGTGGAGGAGGAATAATGACCTGGGGCTGTTTTTCATGGTTCGGTTAGGCCCCTTAGTTCCAGTAAAGGGGAATCTTAACACTACAGCATACAATGACATTCTAGACGTTTCTGTGCTTCCAAATTTTGTGGAAGGCCCTTTCCTGTTTCAGTATGACATTCCCCCATGCACAAAGCGAGGTCCATACGGAAATTGTTGATCAGTGTTGAAGAACTTGACTGGCCTGCACAGAGCCCTGACCTCAACCCCATAGAACACCTTTGGGATGAATTGGAACGCAGACTGTGAGCCAGGCCTAATCGCCCAACATCAGTGCCCGACCTCACTAATGCTCTTGTGTCTGAATGGAAACAAGTCACAGCAGCAATGTCTCAACATCTGGTGGAAAGCCTTCCCAGAAGAGTGGAGGCTGTTATCTTGTTATGGCTGCAATCCCGATATTGGGATAAGTGTCATCAACAACCGCTGAATAGCATAGCGCTACATACAATAAATATTACTATAAATATTTATATTCATGAAATCACAAGTGCAATATAGGAAAATACAGCTTAGCCTTTTGTTAATCCACATGTCATGTCAGATTTTGAAATGATGCTTTACAGCGAAAGCAATCCAAGCGTTTGTGTAAGTTTATCGATCGTAAAATAAAACATGAAGTACACTTAGCATCAGGTAGCTCGGTC